>NW_010528368.1:4311-7988 GCF_000687285.1 Phaethon lepturus | reverse complement strand
GTTTCTAAGTATCAGATACAGCAGAGCACATCTCCTTTTGCTTCTGTCACCTGGGTCAGGAAGTTATCATAAATGTATTGAAATCTTCTGGACTGCTTGTGCACTGTTGTGTGGCCCTTCCAGTAGGTATCAGGGTGGTTAAAATCTCTCATAAACTTTATGCCAGCTGTCTTCTCTAGGTTTGTAAGTGACTTACTTAACTCTAGGTATTGGGTGTCTGTGGCAAGGTTTTTGTAGCAGGGGTTGCAGGGATGGCCTCTGTGAGAAGAGGCCTCAAGCTGTGTCAGGGGAGGTTTAGATTGGATATTAGGAAAAATTTCTTCACCAAGAGAGTGTTCAAACATTGAAACAGGCTGCCCAGGGAGGTGGTGGAGGCACCATCTCTGGAAGTGTTCAAAAAACGTGTGGATGTGGCACTTCAGGACATGGTTTAGGGGACATGGTGGCGTTGGGTTAACGGTTGGACTTGATGATCTTGAAGGTCCTTTCCAACCTTAGTGATTCTGTGATTCTCTGAAGAGACTAGAGGCTGCCTCCTTGCTGGACACAGTTCCAGCGAGCTGTGCAATGGGCATACCACCGGACACAGCTGAGCCCATCAGTGAAATATATTTTTAAAAGTACAGAAAATGTTGGAAAGAGGGACGAGGCAGGAACAAAAAGAGTGGGAATAAAAGGAGTGAATAACAGCAGAGAGAAGAAAAGTGGAGGAGGAGATGTACCATGGCTCCTGTTTTCTCCCCATGTCCCATTGAGGGTGTGTGTGCCTGGGTGGGCATTTGGCTGCTAGCGGGGACTAACATATTACACTCTAGAAAGAAATGTAGGCAAACAACATTTAAGGGTGGATAATAAGCGCTAAGTTAAAACACTGCTACGGTACATTTCCCAGTATTTCTCTGTACACTAATTACTTGTGAAAACAGGCAAGTGCAAAGCAATGCAGGATTCGGGAATTTCCAAAATAAAGCTGGAAAATCGTAAGAACACACCGCATGTTCAGTAACAAAGAACATTGATGTTCTTTGGAATTTAAACAGACAGGCTATTTTAATGTCAGATTTTTATTTTAATTTGATAGGCCAACCCCGTGTAAACAGTTTGCAGACTGAAAACCAGTCAGGTCCATTAAACAGAAATGTCAGGCCCCTTCTTACTGCTGCACAGAATTCCACAGACAAGTCAGAGGTCTCTGCCATGCTGCTTTTTTGAGTGCAAAGCTGTATTCTCCTACTCTCCTGCAGAAAAACCTCCTGAGGCTCTTTTTTCTGCCCTGTTAGAGAATTGGTTTCACAGATGTAGGAGTAGCTGGAAAACATCAAGTGCAGTATTAGAATATGGTAATTATTATTTTAATATTAATTTTATGTAGCAGCTTGCTCTTTGATGTTAAGTAGCATGAACCTCTCTTCCGCAATGGTGGATCTAAGAGAGGAAGGACTGGAGAGAGGTGCTTAGGTAGCCTTACTCTGACATATAGGAGGACAGGAATCTGTGAGTTTCTTTTTATTAAGGCCAGATATTCCCTGTTATTCCATTACGTGATCCTATTTTTTCACTATCATGGGCATGCCAGACTTGACACTGTCTCAAAACAGGCATGTCTGAATGTCCACAGGGCTGATGTTATAAAAAAAACAGATGATATACAACAAAAACCGATACTGAGGGTACAGAGGTGAGAAATGTTGGTGGGCATTTTACACCTCTGGGGAGATCTAAGGGGAGGGGAATGAGGACCTGGCACAAATGAACACTGCAGTCTGAATGGGGCCCTCTGTAGCATGTGGAGACATGACCATCCATCCTGTGTACTGCATATATTTTGCTGGGGACACTTGGGTCATATCTTTCCCAGTGCCATGCCTTTCTTGGGTCTCCTGGCTCCCTGGCTTCTTCCCAGAGCTGGAAGTGCCACGTGGGGTAGAAGGGACGGCAGTCTCTATGTCTAGCACAGGGCTTTCCTCTAGCTGTGCGGAGAAGGCAGGGCACACAACTCTGGCTCCTGGTGCTTTTCCTTGGCTTGTTTAGTTCCTTGAACCCGTACTTATATTCCCAGCATCATTAACTGCTTGAATCAGTCACTGATGTTTATTGGGACCCAACTGTGATGGAAATTCAGGAAATTCAGGTGTGAACAGGGCTGGTAAAGTATGAGTAAGAATAACAGGGGCAGAAAGAGGCGGCCTTCCAGTGCTGTCAGAGGAAAAATGGAACAAGCTATTACCTCAACACATTCGAGATTTCCTTTTTCATTAATTGCAAGAACATAGCCTCCTTTCACTTGCTTGCACAAGCTTTTTCCCTCTTCAGCAAAATACATTTTCCTTTTGTCTAGCTCTCCAGAGAGACTCACTTTCAGTTAATGGCAGTGCAAAGTTCTCCACTAAAATGAAGGTGCTTTTGCTGTCATACAGGTGTGGTGTCCTCTGCTGCATCCTGGAACAGTAAGATTTTGAAAACTGAGTTAACCATTTTTAAAATTATTCAAAACAATCAAAGACATTTAAACTCAATAACATCAGAGTGTTATTAAGCAGACGTCTTTATTGCAGCGCTGGACACATGGGGGATATCTCTTCCTAACATGTGTGCACTGAAACAAAAGTTCATCCTTTATATACCTTAAAGTAATGAATATTCACACATTTTCTGAGAAATCACTGCCTCCCTGCTTATCTACTACATTTACATAATGCTGGTGTTGTGAAACTACACTACGCATGCACGGGGGTCACGGGTGGTCATCGATGGTCTTTTGAGGAGTCAGCCCCCTACTCCTTTTTCCCTTTTATGGTCACATACTCCTCTTGAGGATAATTTCTTCTCCTTGGATGTTTGCCCCTTCTGTTGTCCAGCCAAGCAGTTCCTTCTTATCATCCTTGTTAGAGCACTCCTGCCAGTCTGTCTCTATGCTCAAGGTTAAGGTATCTTCTCTGTTCTCTTTAATCTCTCGGTCCTTGCACTTAACTCTTCTTTGTTTTAATTTTCGTGAGGCCTGCTTTCCTCTTTATTAACCGTTTACACATAGTTACAATGTTAGCATCGAGGAAATACAGCCTAAGGACTATGACAGTAGGCCATTAAACATAATGAGTTATTAGGCTAAAGAAATCTATCTATATAAAAGTTAAACTAATCATCTAATCAATAACCTTCCAAAAAGTATATATACTGAGAGATTGACTGTATAATTGCTTTAGATCCTTGTTTCAAAAATTAGAAAAATGTCTTTAAGGTCTTTCAACAGAATGACAAAAGAGAACCTCACACCTCCTGATCCTTTATATAGAAATGGAGAGACAGACTGAGCAATGGCCAAAATGGACATTATTGGACCTTAGAAAGGCCAATGGGGAGGGGTGAGTACACAGAGCCAATACACTAAATTTAGATACCCAGATTCCCACTCAGCTTCTGCCTAATTCTGAAATTGATTCTGAAATTCTGAAAACTCCAGCATAAGAGCAGTGATAACCCTATCACCATGACTTGACTGGTGGAAAAAGTTGAGTTTTGAGTTCTAAAAGCCTTTGTAAAAAAACACCAGCTCAAAGCCCCACCCAGAAGCCTAGGAGAGTTGATCTGAGCACCCTCCCTTTTCTATTGCTGGTGTGAACAGGCTTAGTTAAAGAGTGCATTACTGGAAAGATGATAGGAAAACAGAGTAACATGTG
>NW_010528368.1:0-4275 GCF_000687285.1 Phaethon lepturus | reverse complement strand
CCTTGAGACTCTGTAGTTAGTACCTGATTTTGCATTTCCTGGAATCTGATTTTAACACATGAATACCCACAACTGTGAACCATTTGCAGGTCAGTGCTTTTTGCTCACTGTCCCTTGCAGCAGTTCCACACTGCTGGCCATCCTGTTAACTGCACCTGGCCATGAATAGTCTTCACAGCTCCTTCAGAGTCACTCTTCAATAGGTCTACAGCTTCCTCTGATATCCCCTTTCCAGCATGACCACAGTTAGTCCTTGGTGAATAAACTTCCCAAATACTCTTATGTCCCGCCTTTGTCCAGGCTTCCTTCACCCAAGGCTGTTACTTACTGCAGTATATAAAATGATTGTTGACACTAGATGTATTTTTGGCATGTTCTTACAGCAGATTGCAGAGAGCTCACAGCAAATCTGAAAGTCACTGAATGGGAGAAGCAGCCTGCCAGGATGTAAAGGATACGGGTTTGTATTTTTTTTTTAATTTATAAAATAAAATATATTTTATTTTATAACTATATCTTATATAGTTATAAAATCTTTGTGCTTCTGGTCTGTCTGTTTCTGAATTTTTTTGTGTTCTTACAAATTGTCCTTCATAGTAGGATCGTCTTTGGGGGTATAATAGTCCTATAATAGTGTTGATTTCATCACCTTGCAAAAATTATTTCTGCAGATCAGCTGCAAAGTTTTGAATAGTTCAGGGCCCTGACATAGTCAGACATCTCAGAAAGTTTAGAAAAAAGGAATAAAAATATGGTACTCAGAAAAAAAATAGGTCAGAGCTCAGCAGCACTCAAAACATTGATAAATATAAACCATTATTAACCATTATTAAGCTGTGCTATTAAATTTATTGGGCACTCACAACTTGTCTAGGGAGTCTGTGTGATTACTCCACTTAAAAATGTATGTATGTAGTAGAAACCAAAAAAAAAAAAAAAAAAGGGGGGGAATGATCAGGGATCAGGAGTGGCCTGCAGATAAAGGACACTTTGGCCAAGCATTGGAACAAGTTGCCCAGGGAAGCAATGGAGGTATTCAAAAAACATGTAGATGTGGCACTTCAGGACATGGTTTAGTGGGCATGGTGGGGTTGGGTTGATGTTTGGACTTGATGATCTTAAAGGTCTTTTCCAACCTTAATGATTCTGTGATTCTATTCTATGATTCTATGACACTACATAGGACAGGCATATAAAGGTGTATATAGAAAAATAGACGTATGGTACCAATCGAGTGAATAGTACCAAAAATGGACACCTGGTACCAATGAAGTAGCTTTTCTTTGAGTGCACAACTGAACTGTAGAAATAATTTCCACAGAACACTGTGAAGGTCAAAGGCAAACTGAGTTAAAAAGAATTAACAAGTTTTTGTTGTGGTTTTTTTGTGTTTAATTTCATAAAAATTTAGACTAACTTTTGGAGAATAGGTCCATCACAAACAATTATTCATACTAGTCCTGATAGACCATTCTGTTGAAATCTCTTAACCACTATCTTTATTGTTCTCTCTGGACCTTATCCAGTTCTGCTATCTCCTCTTGAGATGAGGGATAAGAACAGCCATGGTATTCAGGCATTATAGACTTGTATTGCAATACAGCAAAAATCTGGGGACTTGTTTCGTTTTTTCTCTATTCCCATTTCTAATAATTTTTGCAGTTTATTTTACCCTTTTACCAGTGCTGAATAGAGGGGAAGGATCACCTCCCTCAAGCTGCTGGTGACACTCTTCCTAATGCAGCTCTGGATGCTTGGCCGCCTTTGCTGCAAGGGTACATTGCTGTCCACCAGGACTGTCTGGTTCTTCTTTGCAAAGCTGCTTTCCAGATGGTTGGTTCTCAGCCTGTGCTAGTGCACATGGCTATTCTTATTCAGGTACAGGACTTCATTCTTCCTGACAAAATAAAACAGAAAGTATTCCTACAAAAGAGAAGGTGATTATGAGCATAAATACAGAATGGCCTCTGAAATTCACAAATAGGATTGCATTCAGTCTGTGAATCCACATGTCATATCTAATCAAGATTCAGCTAGACAGTGTGGATAGTCCTGAAAGAGACAGCAATGTCTGTGAAAATGCAAAAAGAAAAACTAGTAGGGTCTTAACACTAATTGAATTTCTACCATTTCTGTTTCCATATATGCAGGGTTGGGCTCCACTGGCACTAGAAGCAAAACACAGCACAGCCTAAAAGCAGTGGTTGATTGAAAGCCATCTCTGGATATAGAATATCCTGCACAGTAATGTGGTGTGAGCAAGGCACTGGAATGCTGACATTCCCTACAGAGGAGGGGGGATTCAAGTATGCTGAAAATAGATCCTTCTTGAGATGGCGATCAGGCAGCTGCCTCACTTTCTGACAGATCAAAATATATTACTTCCCTTCCCTCATGTTGAGAGGGCCCAGAAAGGACAGACAGGTAATTTCAGCAGTTCAGATAAAATAAAGTTGACATATCTCAAAATTCTCAGTTTATGGCTTTCCCCTTCCAAGACTGTCAATAAAAATTACCATCTTCCTCCTGTTCATTCTGCTGTGGAGGTGACTTTTACATTTCAAGTGGGAATAATTGATATGAACAATGCACTGGTCTGAAAGAATCATTTACTCATAAGCAATACAATCTTTATGCTACTATCCTCATCCAATATTGCCCACTGATTATAAGGTAGCAGACTAGACAGTCGGACAGAAAAGTCAGCATTACTGTAATACTTGCAAGAAATCTGTGAAGATTAATGATATGTAGGTGCAATACAGTAACTCATGCAAGCCCTGGTATGCCCACAGTAATACTTTCTGTAAGTGTAAAATTATCACTGAGGCATTTTGGTGTTTGGGCTCTAGCTTATATTAAGCTCTCTTTTGTTAATGTATTAGGTGCTTTTTCCTTTTTTCCCCATGTCTGATGTTATTGCTGGACTCCTAGAGTTTCTCTCTTGGACTCTTTGTCCCAGGCTGTAAATTCTGATCCTGCCCTTCACTGGTGTGGTCTGAAGGTTCTCTGCTCAGTCTAACTTCATGGGTAATATCAGTCATTGCCCAGGCTGAATCTTTTCTGGGCTTGCTGGCATCTCTGCTTCTACCACAGAAAAACAGAAACTTCCAGCCTTACCGATGCTGATGACTTACCTGGCTTTGGGTCCTGTCCCTCCTCCACCTCCATCAGCTTTGATAAACAGAAAATTTTATTAATCTTGTTTTAGTTGGGAAGGGTATTTGCACAGGACCTGTAACTATTTCATTCGTTGGGGTGGTCTATACCAAGTGGTGTCTATTCATGTTTAATTGTTTGTCAACTCTGCCAACAGGACAGGAGTTGAAGCATGAGGCTATAAGAATGCAGCAGCATCTCTCTCAGCATGGACTCAAGAAATACACATGGTAGGTGTCCCAGGACACGTGGCAGCTCTAACCAACTACAAGGAGGCACTGCAAAATAGCAGGAGGTTATGTCTCTCTGGTTGGTCTGAATAGGTTCTTTTCCTGACCTGTCATGATCAAACCAATACCATAACCTTGAACATTTACTCTGACATGGATTCTTCATTTCCTTGACAGTTACTCAATTAAAAATTTTCCACTGTGTTTAGGTGCAGCTGGAGACATAAGAAGACTTCAAAACTTCAGTGAAGAGATTGGCAATCATGTCAAATGAACTCATGCCCTCAAAAAGAGAGATTTTTCATGCTATATGAATTTGCCAAGACACAGAATCACAGAATCACAGAATCACTAAGGTTGGAACGGACCTTCAAGATCATCAAGTCCAACCATTAACCCAACGCCACCATGTCCCCTAAACCATGTCCTGAAGCGCCACATCCACACGTTTTTTGAACACTTCCAGAGATGGCGACTCCACCACCTCCCTGGGCAGCCTTTTCCAATGCTCTCGGTGAAGAAATTTTCCCTAATATCCAATCTAAACCTCCCCTGACGCAGCTTGAGGCCTCTTCTCACAGAGGCCATCCCTGCAACCCCTGCTACAAAAACCTTGCCACAGACACCTAATACCTAGAGTTAAGTAAGTCACTTACCAACGTTTTTTTCTTGCAGTAGAACATGTCTTAAATAAAGATCAAAACAAGAACCTGGAGAAGATAGCTGGCATAAAGTTTATGAGAGATTTTAACCGCCCTGATATCTATTGGAAGGGCCACACAACAGTGCACAAGCAGTCCAGAAGATTTCAATGCATTTAAAACTTCCTGGCCCAGGTGACAGAAGCAAAAGGGAATGTGCTCTGCTGTATCTGATACTTAGAAAC
>NW_010528367.1:0-1435 GCF_000687285.1 Phaethon lepturus | reverse complement strand
AAGCCCTTATCACTGCAGGAACGTATACTGGCAGAGTAGATAATCATGTTTCTCTCACTGATCCAAACTGGGATACTAATGATCGTATGGAATATAGGCAATTGAAGTCATATCAAAAGTGGATAACATTTGGACTCGAAAATGGAATTAATTGTATGAGGTAAAACAAAGTCAGGACGAAACCCCCTCAGACTTTTTGGAACGGCTAAGGGAAGCCATGCGTAAAAGTACAACTTTAGATCCTACCTCAGATGTGGGACGACAACAATTAGTTTCATTGTTTTTAGGACAGTCATCAGAGGATATAAGGAAAAAGCTTCAAAAATTAAAAGTGCAAGGAACAGATGTGAGAAATTTAGAGAAATTGCTGGAGACTGCTTGGCAAGTGTATCAGAATAGAAATAGTCAGAGAGAGAGTAATGGGCAAAACAATTGCCAATGCTACAGTGGCTGCTTTGCGCACCACAGGGGCCAGGTAACCTCTGGGAACCCACCAGGAAACAACACCAATGGGAGGAGAGGAGCCATGAGAAGTAGTTTAAGTGTCCCATCTAGGGGAAAATGTTTATATTCAATGCAATCATTGGGATCCCAGCTCGGATTGGTAAGAGGGACATGATTATCCACTCCACCTGTATGTGTCCCTGCAGTAATAAGGGCTTTTACATGTGCCCGAGCAGTTTTAACCACTAACTGTTTTTCTGTTTCTGTCATTGCATTTAACATTAGATCTATATCTTTCCATTCCGGGTCCTGATTCTTGACTATTAGCTCAAATCTTTTAGCTATCCCTACTGGGTCGTCGCTATAATTTTTCATTACCTCCTTCCACATATCCAAATCATTCATAGAAAAAGAGACCTTAATTCGTGTTGGTCCTTCAGGTCCCATAGCCTGTCTGAGGGGAGCCTGTATTGTTGGTCGAACTCTGCTTCGGGTCACAGGACCCGAGGTGGCACTTTCAGATGCACGATACTCCATCCTGAACAACAGTGCTTCATTTTTCCTAGTTCTTTCCCTTCTTCCTTCTCCAGAGCCAGGACAAAGGGCTCAGAAGGGAGTATATTATTTCCACAATCTCTCTGCCATTCTGGATGATGTTGCGATGTGAAAAACATATCTGCATAAACCACTTCATCCCATTTTCCTTCTCTCCGAAGGAACAACATTAGCTGTAATAATGTATTATATTTCAGTGTCCCGTTAAAGGGCCATTTTTCCCCGTCATCTAGTTTATAGAGAGGCCACCTCTGATTACAATACTTAAAGTTTTTCTATCGACACTTCCTCCCAGCACTCCCCCCAGATCTTTCCAGTGCTGTGAAACACATCCCAGTGGACTTTTCTTTAGAATTCTATCGACACTTCCTCCCAGCACTCCCCCCAGATCTTTCCAGTGCTGTGAAACACATCCCAGTGGACTTTTCTTTAGAAT
>NW_010528366.1:89285-95659 GCF_000687285.1 Phaethon lepturus | reverse complement strand
CAGGTTTGTTGCTGGGGAGACGAGGACCAGCCTCTCGGTCTCCTCCGCCGCTGCCCTCACTCTTCCCAGCTGGCGGAGGAGGGAAACTGGCAGCGAAGACCTTGACGCTGTACCCGCTTCTCACATGTGCCCGGCGAAGGACGCGCCGACGGGAGGGAAATGGCGCGTGGCACGTCCGTAGCCGTGCATTTGGGTCTCCTCCCTGGCCGCGTTTGCGCGTGAGCGTGCATTTGGTGCACAAAGCAGGGACGTGTGGGAGAGGAAGGAGAGTGCGCAAGAGCTATGCCGTGCTAGTTATGCCAGCTAGTCCTGGCTGACTAATATTAATCGCTCATTTAAGGAAAACAAAATACGGTTCTGTGATTTAGATGCTGTGCTGCAGAGAGGGTTTCAAAACCCTTTATCAGCACTGTCCTAGAAACTTGATATAAAGCAAGTGACAAAAATGTCCTGATCTAATTTTGAATACCTATATTTGCGCAGAATGATCTAGTATCTTGGCGTTTTCTGTCAGGGCACCTATCAATTCAGACTGCATTTAGTCAGCACACAAAGTAAATTGCTATCCTACTAAAAAGCAGTGAACAGAGCAATTAAAATCTATTTCTATTATGGCTGCCAGCTTCTTCATACAGGAGTAGAAGGATAGTGTATAAGGTCTCTTAAAGCCAAAAACTTAAAAGTCACTGTGTGTTTTCCTTGTCTCCATTTTTTACTGCCTCCTCCAGTATTATTGGTACATCTGTGAGCATCATATCCCTCGCTCCCAAAATACCAAGGGCCAGACTTTTGCAATTAAATCGCAAGTATTTGTGTGAGGGAAATTATGTGCTGACATTACCTGGGTTCAAAAGATGAAAGATTCACGTGATTCGCAGCCGGGCAGACGTCTGTTCTGCCGCTAACCTGTATGCATCTCCTTTGCAGGCACACGCACAGACGTCCACGTGGAAGGTCTGCAAGTGTTTGCATTTTCAGGGGCACACTTACAAGGCCCTGAATGCTACGTAATGCTCTCATTAACCCTGATTTCTTTTTTGATGTTAAGAAGTTTTCAAATAAAAAATACTTTTTAGTGTAAACAGATGGATTTAAGAAAATTGCTGGGATTACTCTGACTATGTACCCATCCATACACCTCCATCTTTCTGTCCTGTAAAATGGTGAGAAACATGTCTGGCTGACTTCACAGGGTCTCATGCAAGTATTCTCACGTGTTTCAACCCACGGGTCTTGTATTCCTTCAGCCTTGGATGGAGCAGCAGAGTAGAAAGAATCCCAAATCTCATTTGGCACCACTTCATTTCACCCGTCTTTGCAGTACTGTGCAAAACAGAAGGGTCTAGCCTCACCCCATTCGACTGCGCTCCATTTTGCATCCTGTTCTACCCTTATTTCTCAAGGACTGGGGTGCATACAGAGCTAGAAATGACTGTGTATCTTTTTTGCTGTCTGCCTTTGGCCACAGTTCGGTGGTTGATGAATAGCAAAAGCAGGTTTCTCCTCAGGCAGAGGGCTGAGGACCTCTCAGCTGCTCAAGCTTGCTTGGAGGGTAAGGGCAGTCAGAGGACCTAACTCCCTAAGGCTGCCACAGACCGGGGAAGCACAGAGAAGTGCCCTAAAATATGCCAGCCACTAGTTTTGTACAGACATTTACAGCAGGCGGGTATGGAAAATGCCATTAGTTGCATGTTGTTTAAAATCCACTTCTCTGGAACTTTGCAAATGACTGCTTGCAAGGAAACATATTCCTCGACCCCAGAAAGGGGGGCATGGTATTGCTGTGCTGAGGGCTTTGGGTGCACCTGTATTGACAGTGTTGTGCACGTGGGACCCTGTTTTGTTTTGAAAAGAGGGCAGCATATCTGCAGCTTGCATTTTGTCAATAACGTATGTGAAAATAATATCCTACTGTAAGTGTATATAGCATGAAGAAAACCTTTTGTAGTGTGCATTCTTGAAATTAATCTATAGCTCCTGAAATGTGCCCATTCTGAGGAGAAGAAACAAGGCTTGAAAGCACTCCAAAGAACCATGTTGACACCACAGCTGCTGTTTTTAATATCCCACTGTGCAGGGTAGCATCCTGAAAGAGACTAAAAGCCTCTGTCCATCTACTCATGCCAGATCCAAAGCAGGTGGCTGTTAGAGCTGTCTTTTTCCTGTTGCCAGGCTTTCTTTTGAGGATCCATCATAGAGCAAAGGGCTGTCTCCAGTGGGACTTGCACCAATTGCTTACTCTATTTATATTTAGCTAATTAAGTGATAATCCTAAAGTATCAGGGCACATGTGAAATAGTAATTATTACTTACAAAGCACAAACTGAAAAAACAATTTTTTGTTTTGTTTTGTTTTTGTTTGTGCCTAAAGATAACACGTCTGCCTCGCCAAAGGCTGTAAAACTGCTGATCAAAAGTTGCTCAGTTCATCCTGGGATGTAATTCTGCTGGAAAAAAATGGAGTTGTAGACAGATCAGTTTGGCCCACAGAAGAGTTCTAGTTTCAGGGAAGGCATATATCACAAGAATCTGTGGGCTGGAATCGGCTGCTATGTCAATAATTTTTTTACGTTCCCTATCAATGTAAGTGTTGGAAGGGCCATAACTTGTAGTTCAGAGATGAGTGGGACAGCTTTAACGGCTGAGCATCTCTGGAGCCATGTGACGGTCTGTTGTGGCTGCTCCAGAGGCGCTTTCAGGAGGCAAACCAGGAGGATGTGCCCCACTGTGGACTTTCCCTCAACTTGTTGTACAATCAGAAAGGAGTACTGAACTGACCTCCTGTGCATGCACATGTCTTGCTGTGATGGTGTCTGCATGGAGGGGGTTGATCTTTGTGTTCAGGCTTTTCATACTGTCAGGCCAGGTTAAAAAATTTAGGTTCTTAGTACTCCCTGAGTAGGCAAAACAAGTATAAAATGTGGTAGGACCCACCTAACTTAAATTCTCAAACTTTTTTGTATAACCAACAAGGCTGTAAATGTGCTGCTTTTTAATTTTTGGTAACACTTTGATACCTCTGTAGTCTCAGTTTCATTCCCAGGGTTAAATAAAGCATGGTACAGGATTCTCAACTCTTGACAGTATTGGGATCACCAGCTGGAAGTGGTGTAAAAGGCTCCTTAACTGGAATGGCAGTAATTTGCAGCCACTTTGATGGAAATAACATTCCATTTCTTCTTCCTTTCATCTTCTGTGCTGTCTTCACTGTCCTGGAAGAAGGATGACTGAGGAAAGATTTCTCAGAGATCTATTAAATCATATGGGTCATATAGAGGATAAATAGGGATCAGCTGTTCACTGAGTCTTCCATCACCAGGCACCAACCTGTGTGGTCAGATGGCAGATTAAAAACAAAATTTTACATTGTTCCAAGGGACAACTATGCAAGTTCATTGCAGAGAGGTTTGTCAAGGGCTATTAAATACAAAGGTTCTGAGCCACAGAGAGAGTAGCCTATGATAGTATCACTGCAAGCTTCTCTGGCCTTATTCTATTCTTCAGGCACTTACTGTTGGCAGCTATCTGAGATGGGATCCTGCACTAGATAAACTTTTTATCTGACCCAACATAGTTGTTCTTGTGTTGAGCCTTTTTATTTTTATCCCTTTCTCGTGTTTTGTTTTAGAATACTCTATGACCGGAGTTGTCAGGAAGCTTTGGTTGTGTGAGAGCTCTCTTTCAGAAGAACTAGCTCCTGCAGCGATACAAATGTGGTGGGCTTTAAATTATGAATTATTGCAATTCTTTTGATTTATATTAAATAGTAAACCAAAAATAAGAAGAAAAAGTTACTTTTCTATTTGACCATATGATGAATTCAAATTGGAGGAGTTCTAGTTTTTAAAAAAAAAGATCTAAGGTCACAAAACCATTTAATTGCATCGCTTTCACTTTTATTTCTAAATAATTTATCAATTGAAGTTACTCTCTGTGAAAGCTAAAGGCAGCTTTTCTCAAGCTGATGAGGACAGTTGTCTATGGTTTACTGCTTTAGATAAACTGCTGTAGAAAATAACCAACCCTATATGCATGGCAACTGTTTTAGAGCCATCTTAGTAAAAAGAATATAGAAGGATCTACAAGATGGATGGGAGAACTGAGCAGAACCAAGTATTTCAGTCTTTTTACATGGGATGTGTAGCTTACTGGTAGGTCAGGAAGTTGGAGCTATATTGTGCAAATGAGTTTGCAGGATTGGGACCTTATCTAACAAGCAGTGCAGTTAAGAAAAATAAATCACGCTTCATTCTGACATAATAAGGTTAAAGAAAAATGTGAAACTGAGCTTTTATGGCATCAAAGGTTTTAAAGGAAAAAGGGAAAAGAAGAAAAAGATGAGGCAAGAATATAGCTGAAGAAAAAAAAGCAGGAGAAATCAATTCAACAATCAGAAAACAACCACACAATTTAGTAAGGAGATGTTTTTTATTCTAAAGTTAGCTTAAAAAGAGTTACGCACATGTTTCAAATTGTAGTGGGTCATTTTTTCAATTATTGTACTGCCTTTTGAATCATGCAATACAAACCTGTTACTTGAAATTCGGTAACTTATTTAAAAGGACACTCTCAGCTTTGTGGGTTTTTTGCAGTGACTCATACAAAAAAGTTGAGATTTTGACAGATCCCTGGAACAGAAGGCCTGCTTCTTTAGTGTAATGGCTAGTCCTTTTGCCCTCATTTGTGTTTGAAAAGCTGCTGCCCATCCTGCTCCTCTCTGCCCTCACCCCGATGACTGAATCATCTCCAGTTTCAATTTCAAGTCCCTGTGGCAGCTGTTTCAGGTAAGCACTGCCTTCCACCGTACTGCTGGCCCGCTGCAGACAAAAAAAAAAGGGAAAAATAAATATAAGGAAAAGGGCAAGACTGTTTGGAAGGAACTTATCCATTACTTTTATTTGTAGTTGCCTTGAGGTTTATTTGTAACAGTAATATATGGAACATGTTTAGGAGATGTTAAGTCTTCAGTAATATCTTTAAATTACTGCATTTGACTGCACAGTTTGATGTGGAAGCCCTGCTCATGTGTCGTGCATCCTCATGAACTGCAGACCATCTTGCTGCAAAATAGAGGGATATAGGTAGGACAGCCATCACTTCAAACTCCGGCAGAGTACCTTCTGTGAAATCCAAAGCCCTTGCTGGGTACCATTTTACTTCCAAAGAAGTCTCACTGAATTTTTCTACTGGCAGAAATGGAGAGCAGGTTTTCACAACAACTTTCCTATAGGAAAGTTGTCACGAAGATGGTGGAATCAGAGACATGAGAAACATCCCTTCTCTTCAGCGTTTAAATTTAAACAAGCCCTTTTGTCTCTACTCAAGACCACTTATTTGAAATACAGATTTTCAGAAGCTGTTTCACCTTGCTCACAGACACTGAGATGCTATTTCCACTTGCTTTAAATAGCCAAAATAATGAATGAATGCTCTTTAGGGATGGGAAAGCAATGGGGCGATAGCAGGAAGCTATCCCAATTTCATCCTCAAATCTCCTCGTCTTGCATTTGATCTCTGTGAGGTTGGATCTTTCCGTCTGCTTCATTGTGCCATATCTCACTCAAAATAAGCCAAAATAAGTCAAAACAAGTCAGCTTTCCTTTACCTGTGGCACTAAAACCTAAAGATGCATCAGCCTGGACAGGTCAGAAAATACTATTCTGCTTTATGAAACCTGCCCTCAGAGTGAGGAGTGTGATGAGGCGGCTGTGCAGTCCCTGCACCTCTGCTTTTTATTTAGCAAAGAGCCAGACACCTCGCAATGTCTGCTTTGGGCCAAAGAGTAGGGGAATCAAGCTTGCAAGGTATGCAGTTGGGGCCTATAAAAGTATCCGGGTAAACGCTAGCAATCTCCTCATGTAAGAGTAAGATAAAGATAATTAAATAGACTGAACAGTTCATCCTTTCCACTCCATCAGCACCACCAAGTACTTAAATCAGTTGGGATCCTCATGTGCTGCTAAAAAGCTTAGTCTGCCCAGTTTATGCTTTTTATGCATAACTTGCACCTTTATGCAGAGTTGATAATTTCCTAATAAACAGTGAATTAAACCACATTATACCTGTCAGACAGTTGCACATACCTAGAGATACTATTCTATGAAAATGATTGTGTATTCTCCATTTTGGCAAGAAAATGGTGTGTGCCAGATTAATGAGGTTATGAGCAAGTGAGCAGAATAAACCAGTAAAATGTAATTAAGTCATTTAGCACTCCATAAAAACAGGAACACATAAAAAAGTAATGCAAACCACAGGGTGCAGTTAGTTACCAGCCTCAGTATGTCAGTAGGACTTAAAGGGGCACTTTTTTTTTTTCCCCCCACTTTCAAGGAAAAAAAAATATGTTTAAATCACTCTGGGTTTTCAGTGTT
>NW_010528366.1:0-89269 GCF_000687285.1 Phaethon lepturus | reverse complement strand
CAGCAGGAGGAGGATATTTTTAAAGAAATCATTGAGGTTTTTCCACTCATTCCAGATGCAGACACTCCCCCTTCTTTACCCATTGTTACTGTTCGCTCCCTTATACAGCAGGAGATGTAAACTCGTTAGGATGCAAACACACTAAGCAAAATTGCTAGTCTGTGACATACTTTGTTTTTTGCTTCTGCACTTCAGATTTCAGTCACTTCATCAGGGATGCCTGGACAACGGAGCCCGAGGAAGCGCGGTACTGCATGTAGAGACAGCAAGACGGAGTTAATATGGGTTCATTGTAGGACTGAAATAGACTCTCAGAGATAACCCACAGCAGCTGCAGCTCAGCAAAGATATTTTCACTGTGGAGAACAGACGTTGCAAATAGTTGTTGTCTATCAAAGGTTGTAAAAGTAGATTTTCATTATGCATAAAGCCATTCTAAATGCCACCATGTAAGAGGCAAGGGACCAAAGGGAGAGAGCTTAACATGCTGGCAAGGATGTGTTAGTTTCCCTCTCGTGGCTGATCATCCAGAATTTAATAAATTACTATTGCCAGTAGCTAATACAAATATAGTCCCTCATTTAGCTGAAGTGGTAGATGTTCAGACCATGCAGATGATACCCATGCGGAATGATGGTAAGGCACAGGAAAGAAAGAGGTGTGGCAGGGGAGCTTGTGCATTAGCCGAGAACTGCACCCAGGAAGGAACTTCTGGGAGAGACATAGGATGTGATGTGCCAGCAGTGGCTTGATGTGACAGATCAGTGGCTGGCGTCCTACACAAGTCTGGACACAGTGATAGTCAAAGGATTAAATGCGACATGATACCAGTCAGATAATAGCAGTGAACTTCAGTAAACCCAGAAAATGGTTTGGCGAGTTCTCATAGGGAGGTATTCAAACACAAGGTGGAGAGTTGGAAGTTTCTAGGGGAGAAAACACAAAAAGCCAACCAGAAAACTATCAGTCCTAATGTGAATAAAATAGAGTGGTTGTAGTAAAACAACAGAATGCAACACCAGGAGCTCTTGAACGGCATGAAAATCAAAGAGAAACAGTAAGCAGAAACAAGGTGCTGGAGGCTGAATATAAAAAAATACATGGGCATGCATAGACAAGACCAGAAGGACAAAGAAAGAAATTGAATTACAACTACTGATGGATATAAGAGGCAACACAAAATTTCTATAAATATAGTTCCTTTATGGAAGACAGAGGAAAATACAGTTTCTTGTGTAATAGAAACAGGAGCAGAAACATTCAGCTTTTTTCTTTTTTTAATCTTAACAAAGAATGAAATTGTGGTTGCACCTCTAATACGATTGACAGCAGTTAATGAGAGGACAAGAGCCCCGGACAAGTAGTCAAAGATCAGGTCAAATAATACTTAGATACATTTAGTGTGCTGCAGTCTGCAGGTTTGCTGAAATACACCCTTGGAGTATTTAAGGGATGAGGGTGAGCAGTTGCTGGGTAGTGATTAATACTCTAAAAGGATGGGTGAATTCCAGAAGTCTGCAAGAAGACAGACATAATGCTTACTTTTAAAAAGAGGGGAATGAGGAATAGATGAGAAAGGGGATTAGAGATGAACAGACTGAATTTCTGCACCCTAAGAGAGTGGAAGGAGCTTTCCAGCACTGAAAGGATGCAGTGATAAGACACAGCAAGCATGGACTTATCAAGAGCACATCACATTGAAACAATGTCTTGTTGAATAGCTTTGCACCTCCAGTGCGTACTGGAAGGAGGCAAAGGATGTGATGTATCTGCATTTCAGAGAGGCTTTTGGCCTGTTCCCGCATGTCATTCTTGTAAGCAGGCTAAGAAACTATGGTCCAGGTGGAACGGCAACCAGTGATGCACAACCGAAATCAATAACATGATCAAAAAAGACCAGTGCAAAGTGCTATATTTAGGACTGAGAATCCTATACACAAACGGGAACTGGGATCGAACAGGCTGCTCAGTTACATGGTGGTAGTCTGACCTGGAGCTTATATCCCGCACTCTGGGGATTACTGAAAGGCGATACTGCTAGTCTCACAGAAAGCTTGTGTATGCAGTTTTTAGAGTCTTATCTCTTAGTGTTGAAGAAATGTGTAGGTCAGTAGGAGTTGTGAGTTGTGTACAGCAAGAAAATAGCAAGGAGCATGGTTGTCCTCTAACGTCCCAAATCTCTGTTTAAGGAGCAGACTGTTCCAAATTCTAGACTATGCTGACTTTTTGAATGTGTGGTCTCATTTGTCTTCAACTTCTTACTCATAACTTATTTTTAGACTGTGAGGATTGAAAAGACCATTTTAAATCAAGTAGCCAGATCTTCTATGCAATACAGACCTTTCCTGAGTTAATTCTTGTCTTGGTTAACTAAAGAAACTCTTTTTGCATAACCTCCAAGCCTATTGATGACATTTCCAAATTTGAGAGTCTAGGACAGCTGGTTTTAAATTGTTTCAGTGATTAGTGGAAATGTCAACTTCATTTCTACTCTGAGTCCTTCTGACTTTTTACTTCTAGTCCTGAATATTGTTTTATTAAATTATTATCAAAGTTTTCTTTCCTGTTACTTAAAGACTATTATCAAGTTATCCCTTAACCTTTTTGATGAACTAGCTACATGGCTGTCCTGGAGTTTAAAGGCTTGCTTTCCAATTCTGTAATAATTCTCACTGATTTTCTCTGAACGCTCTCCAATTTATCAACATCCCTGATGAATCATGGACACCATATTTCAGCATAAAATTCCAAATATGAAGTGCCAATGCCAAATCCAGACTTAATATAATTCCCTTCTGCTTGCCTGAAGACTGGTTGCCTACACAAATTCTCCTGTTTATTCTTGCAGGGACTGTATTGTCTCTTTTGGATGCAGCATCACGAGAGGCACTCATGTATCGTTGATTATGCAATATGATTTCTAAATGCTTTTTAGAGTCCCTGAAGTAAATTCCCCCTGTCCTATAAGTGTGGCTTACACATTGTATTCCTGGATGTATTCCTTTACATTTAGCTGTGTAGTAATAATGTAGCGTTTGCTCATTTGCCTAACCTAGCAGGTAATTTTGTCCGCATCACCATTTTTCTGGTTTAGCGCTTCTCCACTCTTAGGCATTATTGGTAGAAAAGACTATGATTTTCTCTGGTTGTCGAGATCATTGATAAAACTGCTAAATACGTAAGGGCCAAAATCTGATCTCTGTGGGGATCTGATAAAGCCTCAGTCTATCATTGATGATTTTCTGATTTCAATATGTTAAAAATGTGCTGTGTTGGTTTTCCGTCACTCTAAATTCTTGATCAAAATTCCACACCGTCTGTCAAGTCATCTCGACTGGATGCTGTATCTGGTTCTTCGCTTACTGAGAGGGTGGATGCCAGTCTTCAGATTACGCTGCTGTGCGACTGTGTGAAGTAGTGCTAAGGACTTTGTAGTCAAACCAAAAATCATACTGTACATGAGAGTTACTGTCTGTTGGGGGAGGGTTCAATAATGACATTTTAGCGTTGCAGTGCAGTGGTACGTAGTTCGTCTTTGACTAGTTTCTGTGAAGTTCAGTGTGAGATTTGAGTGAATTAATGCAGGTAAGTGTTTGCAATTCAATAGCTGTAAAATTATGATAGACACCCTAATATTAGTGTATTGGCTTTCTAGAACATCCTGCAGAGGTTTTTTTGTGGGATGTTGTTTTTTTTTTAAATCAGTTTACTCACATTGGCTACCCAGTACTGAGTCAGGTTATCAATTTGCCTTATGTATTTCTTGTGTCATTTTATCTGCTAGAACTTCAGGCGTTATCCTCAAGTAGCAAATGTTTTTAAAAATGGTCATCAAAATCCCACTAATATTTATGTAATTTTCTGAAGAAACACTGTATCGCGTTCCTTGACCTCTTTTTAGAACTTGAAAATTCGAATGTTTAATTATAATAGATTAATCTACATGTCCTATTTTTTATTATATGTATAAAATATCACCATACACATGGTTATTACTGTTCTAACAGAACTCTGAAAAGGGAACGATTGATAATATTCCCACTTGCAGACTGACCCATTTTTTACTGATGTTTGAAGAGTTAAGGGCCATCAAGTTAACAAATATTTACTACTTTGAGTGTCGAAATGTAGACAATTACATTTATATTTGACTTTTACATTAAGTTCTGAGTTTGGGAAAAGTGCTGAGCAATTGCAGTTTCTTCCGAGCGCCTGCAAGTGCCTGCAGAAGTGCATGCTGTCATCTTAAGACACTGGTAAGGACAACGAGGAGAGCATCGGCAGCAGCCCTTTTTTTATTCTATCGTATGTAGCATGCTTGTCACACAAACTAGAGCATAGTAAGGTAATGACTGCCCTGAGCGAGCGAGCTCCAGAGCAGGAGGCAGTACCCTGGCTGCTGTCTGCCTGAAGCGGTTATACTGTGTTGGACTATGGACCTATATATATACTATATATATATATATATATATACTATCCTATGGACCCGAGCCAGCAGCTCTCCGTGCCTCTGCTTGTGCTCTGCTGCGAGAAGCCAACCTGGGGGTCTCTAACCACGCAGGCAAAGCCACAGACAGCGTTTGCAGATTATTCCTCGACTGCTCATGCGTTGTTCTGTATCTCCGGTAAACCATGCCCCAGGCAGGATAAGGGTACCTTTATCGGGTGCCATACGAGCAGGGAGACGGGGGTTGGCTACCCCCCGCCACGCAGCGGTCTGCCTGTTTCTCCGGCCAGGCGCAGGCACATAATGGCACGGCTCATGTTCCGGATGGAGGCGATGGGAGAGCATGCTGAGAAAAATAATTGAAAACGAAGCTGCATTTAGAAGTAATCAAATTACTCCTTGGGATTAAATTTTTAGAGCCAAATTTTAGCCCTCCTTATTCTATGGCAGTGCCTTGCCAGGACCACATAGCTTGGCCCAGCTCCATGCCTGGGGAGGGTTTACTACTTTTCTGAGTAAAGAGAACATATGAAGCCAGATTCTCATGGCTTTTATGCCTAAGTAAATGCACCGCTTTTTCAATGGAGTCCTCCCTGATTTATACGTATGTGCATGGAAGAAAACAGAAAGAGAATGGCTCCACAGCTGCTAAAGCCTCGCTGCTGTCTCTTACTCTGCTCCCAGAGTGCTTAGGAAAGACACTGGCAATGAAAGATAAGAGGGCATGATTACTTGGGGCCTGATTACTTCTTCAGGGATCCTGGACCTGCTCTGTCAGCTATGAAGGGGACAGTGACCATTAGGATGAAGAACGTAATTCCACTGTGGCACCTAAGAAATGTAAAATTCCACTGTTGGAGGACTCCACCCTTAAGAGCATTGGGGGATTAACTGCTTGCCTTACTGCCTTGTGCCATCTTACCAGTCAGAGCAGTTACAGAAACACAAGATGAGGAGGAAGCTTTAGAGCTCCTGTAAAGCAGAAGCAAGAAGAGGATGTTCAGAGGGCATGGCATGTCTCTGATCTTCCAGTCCACTGCAGCTGCTAAGTATCTAGTCGTGGAGCTGTCAGGTTTTGATGCTCAGCAAAATTAAATCTGCCACTGAGCTTCACTGCCTAGGAGAAAAATCCAAAAGGAGTAAAATGCTGCAGGTACCAATCATGAATACAATTTTTTATGGTTTATGTCTCTTACAGGCACCTCACTGACCCTGGACTCTTTCCTCTCTTCCTGGGGTGTACATATACACGTGTGCAACATGCACAGGTATGTAGGAGTGGGACCTTCCTCCTCTGAGTGAGGAGACCTGATTTCCAGCTGATATCCCTGACACCTGCACAAGGAAGCGCCTTGCTCGTACGCAGTCCACCATGCACACCCAGGCTACAGTTTTTAGGCAACAGCTAATAACATGGTACAGGCTATTGCCATGAGGTCTCTCAGCATGTGAGCTTGGGTGACTTACCTTGTCTTAGGGAGATGCTCTTAAAGAAAATGTGTGTTATGTATATGTGTGTGTATATACATATTTGTATGTATATTTCTGTGAATGTTTAGGCAAGCACAAATTAATAGTTCGAGTTAAGCAAAGGGAAGGAAAACTGTTGAGGGCAGTGGCAAGGTTCCTTATAACTGTGACAAATACACCAGCCTAAGCTCTGTGGCACTGAGGTGTTGCATTATAACATATGTATCTGTCTCTCCTGTTTCTTATGCTGAGCCCATCAGCATGTGATTTGAAGACTTTTGTGTCATATATCCTACACTATTCTCTGACAGTATCTAGGCACTACAGAGTGAGTTAAGAATGGACTGACACTTCCAAGACAGTCCCTTGCTGTTAGTTTAGCACCGTTTCATGTGAAAAATATCTTCAGAATGGCTGTTTCTTTCTCAGATAACAGACCTGTCTACCCTCACAAGTGACAGCTCCATCCCTTCCACTTCAGAAAACAGAAGGTATCATTAAAATGTTGACATTCACCAAACATCTATTAAATTTATCATAGTATTTCCTGTTCTTTTTATAGGAATAGCACAAAAAGAAAACAATACCAAGGTCTGCTAAATGTCAAGATTTTAATGGAACACACACTGTTGAAGACCTCAGAACGAAGCATTTGCTCAAGAGAAATGTCATCACTTCTTTACTGTTCTCGTTCTTGAAACAGTAGACAGGTTTTATGAAAATCAGTTTTGTAGTGCCCCAAGGTGAGAGTCACCACATCTGTGGTCTCATTACAGGACTTCTCTTCCTCCACAAACGCATCTATCAAAAGTGGTAGGAAAGAATTCAAGTAATGAAATTAAATCTGCTGGCTTCTTTGGGAACTTGGATCAATATTCACTGAAATACGTGGAAATTTTTAATCAGGTCCTTGTGCTGATTTTTGGTTTTGCAACCTAGGTTCATAAGTGACAAAGCTATAAACTCTTTTTTCAAGTTGTTTCCAGGATGCAGAAGAATTTTTAAGTAATAATGTGTCACTTTCAAAATGCACAAAATCTATGACTAAAAATAAGCATTTAGGGGCATAAGAATATCAAAGTTGCCAAATCAGATCAGACCCATTCAGACTCAGAAAATGGCCACATGCATGACAAGACATTATAGGAAATCATGTAATAAAAGAGTACAACCATAGAGTAATTTTCTTCCTGGCCTTCTGTCAGACAGAGCGAGCTCTTTGTTTGAAGTATATAGGCTTATTTCCTCATGGGTTTTGTTGCTCTTCTAATATAACTGTGAGAGGTCTTATTGTCCACAGACGAATAAAGTACCTGATGCCAAATTCTGGCCTTTTCCCAAAAAAGTGGATGAAAAGCAGATGCAGGGCTCAGCCTCCCTCATTAGTCTGATGGCAAGATTCCCATTATTTGTCCTACCATTGGAAGATTTTTTTTCTGTTGAGACTGAATTCACCAAAAATGTCAGAGTCAACCAAAAAGGTTTGTGAAGCTCTTGCTTAATTTCTAAAATTATATCAGGCAAAAATGGGGAAAACCTACAAAAGCATGAAAAATTAAAAACGCTTTTTTTTTTCTTTTTCAAAATTGTTTCACTACATCTTCATCAACTTATTTTTTACACTGTTAATATCATCAAAAACATATTTCATTCTTAGTTAACAGAAGTACGCTCACTAGAAAATAAATCTTTTAACACATTTTTTCTTTTGCCTCTGGATAGTTTTTTTTATCAGTCCAAATTTTCCTTTATACCAGATTTTTGTTTTGGCCAGTAACAAAAAAATATCGACCATTCACATATGCCTTTTCGTCTTTAGCTGTGAAGGACTGGGATTAAGACTGCAGTATTCAAAATGCTAAAAGTTCTTTCCATTGCTGATTGCTAATTAAGTAGCCCCTTATCAAAGGACATCCAGTCACGGAGGGAAGGAAATCCCATCATTTAAGGGGCCAGTAGTCATTAAATATAAATGAGAAGATAACAGTAAGGCTGTAGTCTCTTAGCATGCATCATATCCCATGGTGATTTTTTTTACTTATAAAACATTAAACTGATTGCATACTGTTTTGCTCTGTATCACTCACAAGGACTGCTCTTGGGTAATGAAGTGTAATTAAGAGGAATCATATGTATCTCTTCCTTCAAAGCCAATGATTTCCTTTCCCATTAGTTACACTCTGGAAATACAGTGCTTTACAGAGGTAATCTTTACCATTGATTTCATTGATCCAGCTGTCTTCAGATGTTAGAAGTGGGTACCAATGGCTAGATCATTTAGGTGTGCTTCTGCTTAGCTCAGAAGTTAAACAAATATAAACATATAATGTTCCTTACTGATCACCAGGACAGATTATTAGGCCCCATGCTAAGCAGCCGTTCCTTCTTTTGAATAACACAAGGTATGCGCCTTTTTTTTTTTTGCCCTGGGAAGTTTCTTTGCATTTGAATTTGCCAAACTGCGTGTAAATCATGTAATTTTCTTTACAATTTTTTTCTTTCTTGCATTTAACTACTGTCCTGTAGAAGCTAATGAAACATGAGCAGGACTTGGGGATATGTAATACCTAACTGCTGGCTTTCTGAGCACTGAAAATCTGCAGTACCAGTCTGTGATATTGAGGTGAAGAGCACAGAAACTGAAGGAAGGTCGGTGCCCCCTCAGAAATGCAGCAACTTACGTAGGTGTGTTGTTATTTATGGCTGACTACTGACATCTCACTAAGGGTTATAATGATATCCTTCATACCTGGCTAGAAATTCACGGTCCTTTCATGTGAAATTCTGAAGACCAGTAATGATACACAGGTGAAACTCAATATAGACACGCTAAAATAGAGGATAACCTAAATTTTTTAAAAAAATAAGCTTATGAAATTGAACATGCTCTGATTTCCATTTAGATTTGACAATCCTTTATCTTGGTCTTCTATTATGGAAAGTACCTTTGAGCGAAAGAGTTAATTCACCTACTCTCAAAAACTAATATGGGCAGAAGAAGTGACTAAGAGCCACTAAAATAACGCAATTACTGGACAGCATTGGCTCAGTTTCTTTCAATTTCTATACCAGCAGTTAATTATAATGCATTTCATCAGCAATATTGATACCTGCCTACAAGGAAGCGTAAAAGGGATTACAGAGACTAAGGAAACTGATCTGAAGAAGGTGCTCTGGTTTACAAGTGGGTGAAACGAAAGAAATATTGTTTGTTATACAAGTGTTTGTCTAGACTGCAGCTGGCCTTTCACAATGGGATGTTAAAGCAAGCCATCTACTTTCCTGTATGGATGGGATAGGTTCATGGGATGGTTCATTCTTCATTCCTTCCAGAAAATGATCTAATCTGAATCAACATGTCTTGCTCTATCTCTTCTCTGATCAACAGAGTGGGACCCGGTTAGTGATGGAAGAGAGGAGTCATTAAATGTGTAATCTTAGAAGACACACTCTCCATCCACACACAGTTGTCCAAGGAGAGGTTTCTTCCCATGGCTGTGGTTTTGCACCGCACCATGCTCAGGCTTCTGTGAAAATGCCTTCTTTTGTGTCTGGAAAGAAGTCCTGATTGTGTCCTCTGGCTAGGGTAAATGGAGAAGGACCCCAGAAAAACTGCGGTCCAAAGCCTCCGCTAATTTCCATTCTGCCAAAACAGTCTGAATAGAGTTTGGCCAGTGAGAGTGGTAGCCCAAATGATTTTGAAAGGAAATAGTTTTTATTTTTTTATTTTTTTTAACTTTGGTTTCTTCCAGTCTAACTCAAGGGTAAATCTGCCTTTTTACTTATTTTAGCTGCCTAGAACGAACCAAGACCGCTGGAAACCTCACTTCAGCCCTGTAGTTTCCTGCCAGTCAGCACTGCCACCACTGCGTTAAGGGTCATCAGATGTCAAGAAAACATTGAAAACAGCTTGAAACAAGAGAATAATGACTAAGTAAAGCTTGAAGCTTAGGGATAAATACGTGATTTACGTTACACGACAGAAGGAAGGTTACCTATATAGCACTTCCTCGGCATGTGTATGCATGCATAGAAGAATCTGTTCTCCTTCAGTCACAATGCATGTTTGTTTATGTCAAAGACAGGGACCAGATGACTATTTAACATGGCAAAGAACTATAAAAATGTTAGTGTCTCTCCTTTCGTTTTCAGTCATTTAAAAAGTGTTTTAATGAAGTATTGCAAACTAGATTCTGAAAAGTCATATGGTATTTCAAGTAACTACCAAGGAAAGAGATTACTTTTAAATACTGTATTTTAGAGCTCACTGGAGACCTCAGACAGTTTGTTATTCATTTCAACCTAATGCAAGTATTAACAAGCTTATTGGATAAAGTGAAGACTGAAATGTCTTGACTTTCTAATGCTCATTATTAGTTGTTCTAATAGATATAATTCAGTGCAATTTATTGTATATGTCTGAACATTCTTTAGGAAATCAGGATAATAGGGTCTCTAGCCATTAAAAATTCCCTTGCCAATGTATTTTATTACTTCTCAGTTATCTTCTGTTTTGAAAATATAAATTCAAGGAACTCTTAGAAGGGAGGGATCATTAAGAGGGCAAAAATATCAGAGTGCCAAAACAATAACATTCTTTAGCTGCTAATAATCTCCGAACTGCTAGAAATGTTTCCTGCGGTCTGCGTTTTAGAAACCAAGGCAATGCTAATGATATTTTGTATCCTCAGGATCCTCAGTGGTGTCATTAGTACAAACTCCTCTCAGCATAAATTCCCCGTGTAGCCGAAGGAGCAATCATTAGGGTTGACTGGAAAGCACTGATGTCACGCGTTACAAGGTGTGTGGAAGCTAGGAACCATCCTATCGATGATTCTTCCTAATTGTGGCAAATCAAAAAAGCATGTGGCTTGTTAAGCATCGTGCTTTCTTGTGTCCGGGAGCTCGGGTTTTTTCTTACTTTTGAACAATTCTTAGTGCAGCACAGTCATGGTTCAGCACTTGAGCTCTTAAAAGCTGCAGTGACAGACGTAGAAAGAAAGAAAAAATATAGCCGTGCTCGCATCTCCCAAAATATTAATGCTTGCTGATTTTGGAAGCCACAATAAAAAAAATACATCACATTTCAAGCACAATAAAACATGTCAGTTTTGTAAAACTTAAGGAGATATAAAGCCCCTTGTCGACCTTTGTCCTTCTGGCACTGCTGAATTTAGTAAGCCTAATCTTGAAGCATCTAGCTGACTTAAACCTCTCCTGTTTTATTCTTCAAACACCACTGATTTACGTGATAGTTTGCCTTAGACAGAGCAATCAGGCTTTGATATTTGATCCCCATGAGAGTGTTGATTAATAAAGGCTAAGAGGAAAAGTTATAACTGCAGAAAATGAGAGTAAATGAGAGTCCTTTGTAAATGAGCGTCCTGGGATCTGCAATGATTTCAAATTACATTTCTGCATACGTGCACGTGTGTGTGTGTAGTCCGTCTTTTAACATGCCAACAGCTCTTAGCACACTTTAGAAAAGATGCTCTGAAAATAATAATCTGTAAAGCTAAGCTATCTTTGTTCAGATAATTGTATAAAAATAACACAATCAGGGTGTTACAAATGAAAAAAAAAAAAATCAACCTGCAAAAAAGATACCATAAAAGCAGGAGGCTAAAGAAAACATAAGTGCTAGATATTACAGCTGAGAACTATGCAATTTCTTCCTGAAGGCATAATAAGAAAGAATTTATTTCTTTCCAAAGCAAGATCTGAATTTGGGGCATCAAGAAACATGAGAAGTAAACTGTAGGCTTGACACTGGGCCAGCCACCTGACCTCATTGCTTTGGGCTGTTCCTGAGCAAACAGAAGTTTCTGCATTTGCTATATTCCAATTTTGAAAGGGTCACTGTGTGGTCTAATAGCCCTGGTTACTCAAAGCATCTGACACTTTTTCATGTGACCACACATGACCTTTCTTAATGTGGAAAAGGCTATAAATCTACCCATTATTGCTGAAAACTAATAATCAGTTGTGTTACATGCATGTAACAAAACCTCCACTAAAATCTATTGATAAATGTTTGTGACATACACAATCAAAATTAAAAAAGCATGTCATTAGAAACTGGAATTGCAATAAGTTCAGATTTTGCTGGTGACCTTCACTGAATTGATGGTAATTTGGGAATACTGTGAAATCCATAGAGGCAACATTTTGCAATGAGCCAAATGTTGGATGCTGGTTATGATTTTCAAGGCATATGATTAGCTTAATGTTTTTATTTTATTTTACCTCTGATTAGTTGTACATGGAATATTAAAGCTGGCATTTTGAAGTCGGTATAGCTAGGGGTATTTAAATCAGAACGTACATCTCTCTTCTAAGCACAAATGAGAAGGGCAGACACTTAATAATTTTGAAACATATGGTTAATAGGCCTATATTTTTAATTTATAGCTCTATGACTGTATTTTATTTTTCAGTTTGTAGATATTGGGAAATTAATCTTCAGATGTTCCTTAATTATTTTGAATTCAGCTAATGAGATATGTTGCTGCAGTCCAAACTCTAGGCTCGTAATAAACAAAAGCTAGAGGAAGGAAATATACCCATTCTGGTTTTCTTGCTGTACATTATTTAGGAAAAAAAGAATTTAAATGTCCTAACTACTGAGCAGATATTTTTTAATTACTGTTCTACATCTCCAAAATTTCATTGCTGTGCTCCGTGCTCTGTGCGGCGTTTTTGAGAGACCTCAGCTCTCACTTCCACCAGAGAATTGGTATGATTTGGGGGACAAAAAAAAGGTGAAATAGCTGGGCGTACTTTGAAGAGGCTGACCAGAAGCGGCGAGCTGTCAGAGCCGGCAGGAGCTGAGCACTCGCACAGCCCCTCTGACCGACCGCTCCGCATCTGTACCGTATTTCCCCTCGCTATCCTGCAAGGCAGGGAAACAAGTCCACATCATTTTTCAGGCTAGGAGCTGAGGACAGGAAAAGATCAGGGTGAAGCAGTGTTTCAGGCCGAGCACCCATCCTGGGTTACACAGTGGAACCAGCCCCTTTTCCGATGAGATGGGGCTGGCCGTGTGCTTGAGCTGCAGCGGCCCCGGGACGAGGCAGGATGGAGCGCCTGCCTCCCTGCCGTCCCGCTCCTCCTGCTCCTAGGAAACGCTCACCCGGTAGATAAACTAAGTCTCCGGCCCGTGCTGCAGGTAAAGGCTGACAGAAACATAAAGTGACACATGCTTGAGGCTGGTATCCTGGCTGTTGAACCATACATCTTCCGTACTCACAACGCTACACTTGGAATAACTTCCCTTTTCCAGTTTGTTTAATGAAGATGGGATCTTATGGACCGTGCTTTCCACTTGTGCTTAACAAATGTTGCATCCTCTCACAGACACAAGGCATCCGTTGTGACCAGCAATTTGAGTATGCCTTTAGCAAAAAGCTGTCATTCAGAGATTAAAATAGTATATTTACATACTGTAAGACTTTTCTTCTATGTATTTCTTCTATGTATGTTTTAAAGAGTACAAGGAAAACATGGAACCTAGGCATTTTTGTAGATAACTCCATTTCACTAGAGCAGGTTTGCTCGTGCTTTGGCCACGAGTTGGACAAACAGTTGACAGTTTTCCACTACTGGGGGGTATTCCTGGCCTTTCTTGCATGTTTGTGCTATTACTGGGGAATCCTGTGGGAAAACAGATTGAGAGAAACAATAGGAAAAAAGGGGTTGTTTGCTTGTTCCCTTTCATTCATTGTTGATACTCTCCAAAGGAAAACCAGCAAGAACAGGAGGAAGGTAAAACACAGGACTTGGCCAAAAGCCAGTGCACGGGAGTACTGCAGCAGGTTGAACACTCTACACCTTTTGCCCATTTCAAATATCCTGTTTTATTCTGAGCTGTACAAGCTGTACAAGCCCTTATTCACATGAGTAAGCCACTTATGCAAGGCGTCCCAGCAAAATTTCATGTTTTCTGTTGTTCACACCAGTCCTGATGAGCTCTTCACTTCGGGATCTCATCTTCTTCATGCTGTTATCATCGTCACTGGAATTGCTCATTGTATGTCAAAGTAGTTTCAGGACAGCTCTCAGCCTCAGAGAAGACACCAAATGCTTGATGTGATAGCCACTGCTCAGGCATTACTGATGCATGCTATGGTGCATGAACTACTTTTTATACTGACAACAGTGGTCTGATCCCCAAAGTCATAATTCTGTGACATTTGTCCCATGTTTCATGGCATTGCTGAGGAGTATCAGTCTTTCCACCAGCGCTCCTTGCCCCTAAGTGCTCTATGTCTGTGTGCATGTCCCCTTTCCTTAATGGCTCACAGCCTTCTGAATCCTTCAGCAGACGCTGGGCAGATGCACGATTTTTGTTTGTCGCAGTGGCCACCTTCTACCAGACTGAGAACTTCCAGGTTTTGGTAACTGCCTTGTTTCCTGTAGCATCTGACTTTTAAAGGAGTCATCGCCTTCCCTCTGGGTTTCATGCATGGGTAGTTCTCATCTAGGCAGGTAGTACAAGTAATTCTTGGTGCTGGGTCTATTCAGGGATTTTGGATTGAGCTGTGTTCCCTTTTCAGCTCCTAAATAATAGAAAAGCAGAGTAATATATTGTTATGTATAAATTATCTTAGAAAGACATATGTTTTGACCTTGATTTAAACAAGTTCTACTAGTAATATAGGAATGGGGAGAATGGGGGTTGACATGATTTCCAGCAAGGTATTTATAGAACTGTTTGAATAGACTTCACAATAATTAAAGTAGAGTATAGGTTATGTTAAAGTAAATGAAGTCAATTTAGTTCATCATAATTTCTACAGTGTTGCAAATTAACATAACAATGACAACTATAGTTGTCACTGGCTTGAGCAGCAGCAGTTAATCATTGCAATTAATCATTATTAATACATAATTCATAATGATCAATCATGCTTGACTCTAGGATCATAGTGGGCTTATATTAAATACTATGTAAATATAAAAGGGCATTAATAACTGTCCAAAAGCTAGGAAAATCAGGCCCCCATTTTCCATTTTGACATACCTTTATGAGCTATCGCTGCCATGCGTCTGAGTTTGTTAGCACTTGTTTAGTTCGAATTAGACTTGACGAGTGAATAGTGAGATTGCAGCGCACATACGAAAATTGCGTAAATGTCCCATATTTGTCTAAGATAGCTGTTGTTTGCCTCACAGATCTGGTAAGCCAGTCAGGCAAAATTCTTTTGCTCAGGATTTGAACTGGTGCTTTGGCCTGGCAATGCTCCTCTAACTCTCCCCCCACGGCACACTGAACATCATAAAAAGCAACCTTTGGTTTTCGAGAAGAGCTCTCAGCTCCTCCTCAGCCGCTATTCTCCAAGTCTGTTGGGGAAGGGCTCACCTTCCAAGGTGGACACTGAGCTGTGGCTTATACCTATTGCAATACTGATGTCCAGGAGCACAAGAACCTCTGCAGAGTAATTTTGCAGGCTGCAAGATATAGCTTTACAGGCTGCAAGTATTCTGTTGCCTGTATTCTAGAAGCCCACGCTCTAGGCCATGTTTTGGTTCATTTTTTTTAATAATTCCTCGCTTTATGTGCTCACCTACTTCTCTGGGAAGCTGAAGAGCAATGACATAAATTAAGTACTTTTTCAGAAAGCTTTGGAGTACTACTTTTCAAGTTAAATCTGCCTAGACATTTTAACGAGTCTTCTTTGCTTGGAAAATCAACCATAGTTCAGACACATATTGCACCCTAAAAGAAATTGATTTATTTTGAATGGAAGGTTATCTTTAGAGGGATTTTTATTTCCGTCAAGAGTGAAAAGCAAATACATATTTCAATTTAAATTAATTTTAAATATTTTAGTTTGCTTTAAGAAAAACAAGAGAGAACACTGTGCATATCTGTAACGAACTGCAGTAATACTTAGTTCAAAATGACTGTTGTTTCAGCATACAGCAGTGCTCAGAGAAAGACAAAAATTCAATACAAACAAACCAAAAGCATTAAAGTTTGATAGCCACATGATTTCTGGGCAGAGGGTAAGGACCCACTGGAGAAGCTGCTAAGTGTCCTGGTACAGCAAAGGATGTTTAAAAGCAAGTGGTTTTTTTCCTAACCAAACAAAATATTTCAAAAGCAGCAAACCCCTTTTAAATTCCTCCATGAAATGAAAGTCTCTTCAAGGGTAGTTTGGCAGAATTAAACTATTAATTCGTCGGATTTCAGCAGCGTCTGATCTCTGAATAGCGTGCATGCCGTTTTATGCCTGAAGGACAAGCAGAGCCATGTGACTCCTGCAAGGGGGTAGATGTCCTCAGAGCAAGCTTAGAGCAGCAGGTAAAATCGTGCTGTATCTGCCTGAAACAGGCCAGGCAACAGGGAGCCATCCACTCTCACGTACTGAATTCAAAATTAGTCCTCCTACCACAGGTATAATTTCAATCTTGTTTTCTACCCAGGAAAGTCATCGTATCCATCCGCCCCTTTTCCTTTTTTTTTTTTTTTTTTAATCTTACCAATGATTTTTTTCCTGAGTTTAAGGAGCCCTCATGAAACTGTTATTTTTATCATGCTGTAGTACCTGTCCTCTGGGAAATCACTCCTCGCGCTGCCAAGGACACAAGTTTGCTCTTCAGCTTCCGTCCAGTCCTTGGCCATGTGTCTCTCCTATCCTGTCAGGGACACTCTTACTTCTGCGACTGCCATGCTCAGAGCAGATGCTACCAGAGCAAAATTATTTCTCTGTGTACTGTAACTATGCACAAACCCTGAAATACGAGGCTACTAGTAACATGGAAGAGCTGGGAACAAGACTCTGATGTGCACCTTGTTTCTGAGCCCTGTCGGGGAGCTGTTATTTGCTTAAAATAGGACTGTGCTGCCTTCTTCCCCCTGCACGTTCTCACCGTTTAACTGTGATAAAATGATTTATTACCGAAAGTAAATTAAGAATGGATTCCATCTTTGTCCTTCTATTTTTTGCTCAGGACGACGCATGAAGCTGGAGGGAGGTGAGCAGAAAAAACTTGAAAAATAATGTTGCTATTAAAAAAATATTTCAAGTGTCTCTCTTCCTAAAAACTAATCACTCCAAAAGTTTTCAGTGAAAAAGTAGGCTTGAAATGACCCGAGATAAAAGAAGGTCATATTAGGAAGATACTCATAAAAGATCACGTTAGGAGTTAGGAGATCACATCCATCACGGGGTTTTGTTTTAAGGAGTAAAAAAACTTGACTGTCAGATCTTCAACTTTAAATTTTCAGGTCCTGGCTCCTGAGAGAGGAATCATATGCCAAGTGCCTTGACCCACCCCCGAAGAAAGTGTGGGAGGAGTGGGGCAACTCAGAGTTGGATTCAAACCAGCTGAACTGCAAACAGGGAGAGCTGCTAGAGAGGGGATGAAGCAACAGTACTTCAGTAGTGGGTAAGTACCTCTTCTGTCAGTTTGGAGCTTCACCCAGGATTGCAGGGAGGCCCCTTTGTCCAGCTGGGGCCCACAGCCTGAAGAAAATCACCAAAACCTTTATTTTTTTTTCTTCCTTCTTTTGGTAATGAGGGACTGAGCAGGGTTTGCCGCTCTGATTGAGGAGAGCGGCAGCAGCAGACGTTCGTGTGAGCCTCAGTGCTAGGGGATTCGAGGTTAAGGAGAGCATAGGTCCCTTCCGGTTGAGGTGGTCGCTAGTGTCTGGTTTTGATTTGCAGTTTTGCACTGAGAGGCAAATGAAAATGCTCTCTGTAACCCCTCCTTGCAGCGCTAAATCTTTTATTGTGCCCAGCTCTTTATCACTCAGTTCTCATAGACTCAAGATGAAGAGGACAGGAGCTCTTTCTAGGCACAAATTTTTCTGTCTTGTTTATTTATATCGGTCACTTTTCTGTTGATGAACTATTACTACCCAAATACAAAGTGCAGAGTGAAGGACTCATAAAGATTGAGGTTTTCGAGAATACTGGATTATAAATAATAATGTATGCATGTGTCTACCTTGTCTGTGGTGGTTGGTTAGGAAACCAGTTTGTCTCTGAAATGCAATGAACATATACATTTTCCAGGATGCTACTGTAAAAAGGGGTTAAGTGGAGCTTTAAAAAATCAACTAAATTATTTTCTCCTAAAGAATTTTTCTTGGTGTGAGGTCCTGAATATAATAATTTATCAATTGATTTCCCTTCTGTTGTATATTCCGTTGCAGCCCTGTGAGTCTCATAAGTAGAAGAAGTAGAAGAACTGTGATTCTTTTAGTGTCAGATTGAAAATACATAGATAAACATATTTTTATATGAATATAATAAAACTCTGCGACATATGGTGGGTGGGTGTCCTAAATATAAAAATAATAAAAATAAAAAACATATATACAAATTAAAATTGTATATATATGAATTTTCATCTCCAGAAAGTCGGTGCTTAACTTAGGAATATACAAACCAATTAATGTGTATGTGAATGAACGACATTGTCACATTGACACATTGTTGCAAGCATGAGGAATGTGTTATGATATATTTTTCTATTCCTCACTCCATTTAGGAGTGCACACAAATGATAGCAAAACCCAACAATGCTAATTTAATTTGCATATTACTTGCATAAGAAGCTGCAGGCATTTGTGTAGGTAATATAGTCATATCTATACACACAGCAGAATATAAATAGTTCTTTTTCAGTCTATGTTAAAGTTTTGGTAAAAATCTTAACTCTTTAAAACTGAGAGCTCTTGATAGCCAAAGTTACAAATGAGAGCTCTGAAAATCTGTACTCCTGTGAAAATCTGTGTATTTCCTGTGTGTCCCCCTGCTTGGGTCATCAAAAGACAATTTTTCCCAGATGCCAGCTTGCTGTGGGTTTTTTCATGCACATGTACCCTGTGTGATCTATGCATTTCATTGGTGATAGGTGGAGATTGAATTATCTGAAAATGTAATCTAAGGTCTGGTCTTCAAAAATACAGGTGCTTATTACCTAGAGCCACTTATCAGTAAATACTGATAAATTTTTACTTGGTAAGGTTCAGTTGCTTGGAGGGGAAACTGTGGAGAGTATGTGAGTAACATCAACAGGAAAACATTGTGTTTCAGTATTCATGTTGTGTGCAAACTACCTCTGTCCTGAGGACCTCTCTACATTCTCTTTCTCAAAACTGTAACTCAGTTACAACCCTAATGATGTCTACTCTCACACACATCAGTTTTGGATTTGTGGCTTTTTTTTTTTTTAGGGAAATATGGCATTAGCTAGTGACCTTCATCTTGCATACTATTTATCATCTTAATCACATCTCCAGATCCCTGACAGACGTTGAGTAAGAGTAATCAGCAATGTCTACCCAAAAGCTGCACTGCAGCTTGATCTAGATTTTTAAAATTATTATTATTTATGCAAACAGCCCTCCTCGCTGCTGAGCCCCTGCTTTGGCAATGCAAGCTGAACAATATTCACAGCTGTAGAGCGGGAACGCTAAATTCTTCGTGTTACCGCAATAATGGGGAGGTGTGAAGGAAACATCTTTATTATTGAACCAAGGTGTAAAAGTAGTGGTTTTCTGTGCTGTTATGTTCCTGTCCGGAACCAGCTGCTGGGATATCCCAGTGTCAGTACGACTTTGTGTCTGTAGCCTCTTGAGAAATGCCACCGCTGTGGGGCCCAGTGAGGCTACCGTGGCTCAGTGAGGGTCCTCAGGAAACAAGAGCTTCCCTACATTCTCCTGCAGCCCCATCTGGTTGATGCTCAGAGACTGCTGCTGAGACTTTGGATTCAGAAGTATGAGTGCACTCATTTGTTCCCTACCTGTGACCACAAGGTAGTCCCCGCTGCAGTGCCTGGAGCTCATTCCACACCCAAGCCCAGTTTATATTGCCATTTTATTAGATTATTTGAAGAGCAAGACACTACCACAGCTCAAGACCTTACAAGTAATTCAACCTTGGACACAGCTAGAGATAACCTCAGTTATCGGTCATCTGGGCTGATTAGGGTTAGTGATGAATGATGATTTCTAAATACTCCTTTGTTTCAAGGAGGCTGGCTGATTTGTGTTTATAGACGAATAGCAATAATTAAGTTTTTTGGCATCTGCAATTGCTGCGGCATATGTTTCCAATATCTCCTTGCTATATGTGTTTTGAATACAGCTTGCTGTGGCAAAATGTATTTCCTCCATTCAAATGTGATTTGAAGGTACTTTTTAATTTCGTTGAATTCTTCCTATAAAAAACCCAAACAGCAGCATGCAATTTACCTCCCGTGCCACACTCCATTTAAATTCCCTTACAGGCTACCAGTTTATGAGTCATTTTTCCATTTAACTCTTGTAATGTAATAATATACAAAAAAAGCCGTCCCATTCTTGTTACAGCTAGGAACAGGTATAAAAACTAAAAGATCAGATTCATGTAATATCCATTAATTAATTCAATGAAGTTTTGAGCTAGATGTCAGTGGTTTAAGGTTGGTTTATTTTATATGCCTAAATATATGTACATTAATAGTCATATTTTGTCATATAATTTATCGTTCTCCATTACCACAGTTTGCTTTTAGCCTAATTTACTATCCCTACTTTTAACACTGTGTGTTACTTTTTATAAAAGCATTCTCACCCAGACCCTTACCAAACACCTTTTCCCTCTGGGTCTCATGCTGCCTGGACAGTAGGGTTAGATGATTTGGTTCGGAAAATCTTTTACAGACTGGAGACGTTAAAAATATTTTCCTCAGTTTCTGCTCGAGTAAGGTTCTAATTTTTAAAGCATTTTGGAGCTGGCAGAATGCACGATACTGACGGGGTCTGAGGCTGCAGTTATTATCTACACAAGCAAGACTGCACATGGCAGCAGAGCAAATTTTGGGTGAAGGTTTGTCAGCTCTGATTTCATCTGAATGTGTCATGTAGTCCCATTAAAAACTATAAATATGGGCCAGAATCTGCACCTTTTTTTCACATTACTATGACTGTGTTCCTAAGTTATCCTCTTTACTCTGGTAATCCTCTGTACTTCCAAAACATATGAAGCAGTACTCAGCACAGGAAACGGCGGCAGAACTTAGTTGCCTCATGCAAAAGACCGGATGTCTTAAATGTATTTATGTACGAAAGGATTCAGACAGAAACAACTGAGACCTAAGCACCTGGGCATTCACCATATTTCTAAGTCCAGATACATCCAAAAAAACTGCACTGAGGCCCTTCCTAGACCCATCGCTAGTCACACTGAACTTCATGACCGCTCATCTAAGTGTGTTACCCCCCTCCATTTTTCTCTTAGGATAATCTGAGAATGCTGGCACAGATCTTCAGTTCTCCTTCCTTTTCTAAAATTTTCCAGTGACATTAAATCAGTGAAATAAATGACAAGGAAAATGATACTGCAAATTCTCCCTTCTTCTTCCTAAACATATTTGTCATTGTATTTTCTCCTATATGATAAGATCTCACAGAGTAACTATACTTAAACAAATTAAAATAAAAGTATGTAAACATTCTTCATACTTTAGTGGGTTTGGAGATGGGGAACTTTTGGTATTTGTATCCTCATTCTAAACTTTCTTCTAAGCTGTTGGGTATGTTGCTAAAACACAGAAAATATTTAGAGTAAATTTAGATAATTAAAAACTAATGTGGTCCATTTATGGGTCAACTAGTGTTTTCAGATGTTCTTTTAAAGTTCTTTAGTGTTTTTTCCAAATCACGTTATGAAAGGACGTAGAAGAATACTTGTAGCAGAGAGTTGAGTAAGACAGACTAAAAGCACATTTTTTCCTCTTAGAAAATGTAAATACATCTCCCTTGGCAAAACATGTAACATGTACATCACATCTCAATCTTTTTTTTTTTTTTTCCCTTGGAACCCAATCCCATATACCTGCCATAGCCAGACCTAAATGTTAGATGAAATTAATATCAAAAAAAGGCCTTATTTTTAGATCCAAACCAACAAAATCCTGATAGTCATCATTTCACATTGGGTGTAATTCTAAGACTTTCCAGTGTCAGAGGTACTAAAGAACAACTTGATATGGCTCTACTTCATGTTATAGGTACCGAATCATTATGAAAATCAAGCTCTTAAATTTCATCTTTCATTTTATTTCCTTTTTGTGATAACAGGATTTTGTGGTTTTTGTTTCTAAATTCTAATTCTGAGGTTAGGTGCAGCTCATTTTGCATTTCTTCGTTTGAAAGTTCTTATGGATTATTTGTTTCCTTAAAGATTGATCTAGCAACAGAATATGTTACTTTCTTATTGAGATTTGGACTCTACACATGTTAACAGATTATATAGTTGAACTCTACGACCTATTTATCTTCCTGAAAGAAACAGAAATGACTTTGTCACAAGGTGCAGAATATATGCAGGACTGCACAATGCTCAGTCCCTACTGCATTCTGAACAGTGATATATCTTAGCATCTAATATTTATGTTCATTTCAACTTGTATTCTCATTTTTCATCTGCAGTGCCCTTGGTGATGATAGAAATTAGTTTTATTACGGCTTCCTTTAAAGGACATCCAGGCTGGGAGGAAAAACAGGGAGGGGAAAAGTCATCTGGAGGCATGGGCTCCAAATTGATCTGTCAGGAAAGTATATCCATGAATTTCCTGTTGAAGTACAGTGATCCATAATTCTCTCTTGTATTATACACTTATAAATTACCTTCTTTTACGGTATGCCATTTAACTATACAGGTCTTTGTATCAAAACTACTGTTTCAAGCCCAGGCTGGAACTGTCAGTGCTGTGGAGGTCACCCTGGAAAAACAAAACGGATCGCGGTCTCGACAAGCAAAGACTCCCCTTCCATCAGACGCAGGCACAGACATGGCTGCTACAAGTCCATGGAAAGTCCTGGTGGTGGCATTTGTTCCTGTTAGGTGGGACGAGGCTGACACTGCTATCTGTCACTCACTGCGTTGGGCAGGTTTCGTGTTTATGCTGCGTCTCACTTTTTTTCCCCGAGACAGCCTCGCTCTAGGCTGCTGCAGTTTAAATCTTAGCAGTCAGGAGCTATTTTTCCTGTGTCTAGCCTGTCAGCCTGGATCTTCATAAAACCTCCAGCAGGCCCTTTTCTCCTCCCCGCTTCCAGAAGGGAGGCATTTTAAGTAAGTCAAGGTTCAGTATGTGACAGGAAACAGATGAAATAATAAAGCATCCTTCCATGCCGTATGAAGTTGTGGTAAAGGGGTAGGGAAGGAAAGGGTAATTACAGGGGAAAAAAATGTTCTGCATTGCGTAATCTTCTTCTTCAACATTCAACTTGCTAAAAAAATCACAGAAATTATACTATAGCTGCAACATTTTTGTATGACTGGCCCTAATTATCTGACACTTACTTGGTCAAATTGACAAAATATATTAAATATATACAAAAACATTTTGCAATATACAGATAATAACGTTGCCCTTTAGACCTTTGGTTGCAGAGATAATGATTTGGGGCTTGCTAAACATTTCACTCATGTTTCAAACTTCTGCAAGCTGTTTTTCTTCTGAGAAGGAGCTTGCGTGTTTCAGTAGTGTCTCTACATCTCATTACAGGGAAGGAGAACAGACAGGCAGCCACAAAGTTTATAATCTGAAACTGTGTAAAGAGAAAGTGAATGGGGGAGTGAGCTGACTGACTGATAGAAATTCCAGGACTTCCAAATAAATTGACAGAAATGCAGGCTTGCAGTCGGAAGACAAATGTGTTATTCAGAGTCTTCTGGAGTTCAAAACTTGAACCTGACACCGCTTCCCGCTGTAGGCTTCAATGACTTGCCTAATTTCCTCTTTTTCCCCACGTAGAGATGGGGAAACTAATACTTGTTTACAGGAGTCGTGCTACTCTCAAGCCGTTTACAAAAGCCTACCTGCACAGAATGCGGGTCTTAACAATAATCTTTAACTAACTTACATGATCACAAAGAATTTTCCAAAAGAATTGCATGTCATAACCCCCAAACAGAGAGGCTGCTAGATGAACAAAGTCACTAAATGAAATTTTGGCCCCAGTTTTCTTGTTGCCTCCCTCCTGCTCCTCTGAGCCCCCGAGGGTTTTTATAAGCTGAATGCTTTCAGTCTGTGCCCCTAAAAGTTGCATTAACTCGGGGAGGAGGATGCAGGTGAGGGGAGGTGTCGATGCAGGACCAAGCTGCGAAGGTGATAAAACCAAGAATATTGTAAGCCAGCTTTGCTGCTAAAGGACAATTTACACTGGCGGCTGTGCACTAAATCTCCAGAGCCTTTGTTCAATCTGTTGCAGGTTATTTTCTCCCCCTTTCCCTCAGCTGTGCTGGATACATAAGGGTCATTTTGGAAGCAAAAATTATTGGTACATACCACGTAACAAATGCTTTATTTGGGGAAGAAGGGCACAAAATTCTTGCATTTCAGTACATTAAAAGTGCCCCTTCGGCACTGCTTAGTAGGAAAGTCCGCAGCTGACCCTGCCTGCTCGCCAGGACTACATGGTTTGTTGTTGGCTCCTTCAGCTCTGTCTGGGCTTCCTAAATCACGCCACTCGGAGAGAATTGGTGCGGGCACTGTCAGTGGTGCTTCTTACAAATCGACTGTTTGCAAAAGCACCACAATAGAAATTCAAAGACCAAAAAGTAGGTAAGAAACCAGAAAAATGCTATTAGTAGCAATTCCCTGCCAGGGGCTGGGGGGGAGTAGTGCTGGCAAGAAACCCCCACGGCCAAGTGTTCAATACTGTGCTTGAATAGGACACAATTTATATTAGAATTGACAGGATTTTCTCTGTTGTAGAGAAAAGTTGAGACTTATGCTGTCAGGCAGAAGCTGTGTAAGGACAAGGGGGCTCTTTGTGGGAGCAGCATGGGTTTGGGGGTGCTGGAGTTACTGAGGTACGGAGGGAAATTGGGAATGCTGCCAGGAGGCCAGTGAGAGTCCCAGGCAGTTGCTTTCAGTACAGGCAGGACATGACTGACTGCAGGCTTATTTTTCCAACTTCACAGCACACTGTGAAATACTTCTTTGTGTACATCTCAGCTATCGCTGCTTCTGAAAAGCCCAGACAGAGAGGAGGGTTGCAGCGCTTTGCGACTGCCATAGCATCGCCCGTCGCTTCCCAGCTGCTGCACGGAGGAGAAAAAGCTCTCAGCGCTGCCCTGCGCCGCAGGCAGAGGCTCTGAGGAGGGACGAGTTCAGCCAGGTACCAGCGCAAAGGTCAGGCCTCGAAACTTCCGCACGTGCCAGTAAAATCCTGTCAGCAGCAAGACCCTCCTTGTGCGTTGCAAACGGTTCAGCTGGAAGAAGAGCCTCCCAAGCCCGCGGGGAAGACGGGAGTGGAAGATGCCGTCTTCTGCCAAGGTGTACCAGCGTGTAGGCTGCAAGCCAGATTTGCGACTACAAAGTACAGTGTTTCAGGGCATGCCCTTCAGCACGATGAAAATGAGAGGTTCAAAAGATGTGGAGCGCCTGTCTCTTTAGTGAGAGCTGTGACACAGTGCATTGCATCTCTGACGGAAGAAAACGGCCGTCCAGGTGACATATCTGACCATCTTCATCTTTACGTCATTCTTAATTTTTCTCGGATAGTCTTCTGATCGTTTTTTATTTTTGCATAATAGGGCCAACTAATTGTATTCTCTAAATTCAGCCAAACAAGTTCTCACCCAATATTAAATCCTGATGCTGGGGGAGTGTATGTTATGGTTATTATGCATGTGTTTAGGGACTGTATTCTGAAACAGGTAATCGAAAAGAAATACAAGAAAACCTTGTATAAGAAGGGCCCAGTTATGTGGAGTAAGCCATCAGCTCTGAAGTAACATATTATGTTTGCTTTTCTCTGTCAGGGAGACTTTTCCCCCAATATACTATCTTTTTGTTGCTGTCCCCTTCTGGTTGACAGAACCAGCAAGTTTTACCTCTAAAGTGAAAATTCTGGGACTTTTTGCTGCCTCCTCTCTTTTGCATTACGAAAATGATTAAGCATTGATGGATATTCCTCTTACAACACTTATTGAAGTGATGGCATATTTTCCAAATAAATCTAGCTATCCACATAATATCCACAGTGGCATTTGGCAGGAACGTTAAACTCCATAAAGTTCTCCTGACACTTTCACAAGGAAGCCCACTTTGTGATCGAGTAAGCAAAAAAATCTGCATTGATTTAGTATGAAATCTCAGGCGGCCTTCAGCAACACGGTGATACTACATGCTTGTACTGGCTATTCTGTGAAGTAGTCCCAAACGCAGTGTAACCTGTTAGTCTTGTAGAAAACATATTTGCTTTTCCACATGGATCTCAGTCTGTATTCTATTAAAATGTCAGAATAAGTTATCTTGCTTAGTAGGAAGGCCTAACATCATCATCATCATCATCATCATCATCATCATCATCATCATCATCATCATCATCATCATCATCATTATTATTATTATTTACAATAGATAATGAGTTAGTAAATGATCAGCTGTTGAACAGATCAATAAGGAAAAGGCCTTTGGGGCAAAGAGAGCAAGGAGGAGAATGAGGGCTGGGAATAGAAATGAAAAGGAAGACAAAACAGGTAAAGAAGGCACTAGAAGGCAGCAAGCATCATACAACTTTAGAGAGGCAAGCAGCAAGGCAGAAGCAGAAAAACAGAGATGTTGAAAGAACAAAAACCAGGAAAGGTATGAGAAAAACTAATAAGGCTAATATGGCATGGGGAGGAGAAAAACAAGTTTTCATGAAATAAGGCCTACAGAAAGCCAGATATCAAAAGTATCAAAGTGTTATCACTTTGTATCAGAGTGATAACAAAGAATCATAAGAGAAATGAAATATTGAAGAGAGCTGTAGGAAGTAAGAGAATAAACAAAACACAGAATCACTATGGGGATTTGAAAGATTTTTTTACGCTTTCCTCCTTATTAAGCACCATCATTAACAGGAATAGTGTTTTATTTTATTTATAGCATCAATATACTGCTGCTGTAAAATCTTCTCCAATACTATATCATCAGAAGCAACCACTTGTAAATCTGAAAGCCTCAGCAGCGTAGCGCAAGGTAAAGCAACAATCAGCCATTGCTTTCTCTCATTTCCAATGATGCTGATCCCTTGGACATCAACAGTTCAGTGATCCTCTGCTGAGAGGCTTTTGAGCCTCTCCAGCACCTTCATTGGACTAATGTGAAGAGCGAGCAACCAGAATGACAAGAAGCCTGTTACGGTACTGACTGATTAGGAGGAGGAGAGGAAAGCAGACAACTAGGGAACCCACATTTGTCATTCAGTGCTGAAAATAATGGGATTGATACTATAAATTAAAAAATAATAATGAAAGAGGGCTATGGCTAACACAGAAAAGAGGAAAAGATAGAATGGGGGGGTGGGAACACTTTAAATAATGGGAATAAGGCGTGAATGCAGTGAATAGATACCATATGTAAATGAGCCTTTTGAAATAAGGCGCAGGAGTAAGATAAATACTGCCATACACTGATGTCAGTTTTGACAGTAATAGTGATTAGTGTGAGTTGATAATTGATCACAAGAAGCTACAGCCAGAGCAGAAACTGTCTGCACCAAAGTCCTGTGACACTATTACTTAACTCAATTAGTTCAAATTACAGAGATGTAGCTGAATAAGCAATATTATGAACTGTGACTCACATAAGCATTTCACTCTGGGAAGGTAATTCAGAATCTACTAACTAGAAGCTAATATCCAGCGGGAGCACAATTTATGACTTTTATTTAAAGGGGACCACCTGCCACAAAATAGCTACTTCAAAAGAGAGTACTTAAGTCTATTTGAACACCTTTCTGGACACTAAAGACAAAAATCTATGTTAAATCAAAATCATCTTTCCAAGCTGTGAAACTTGTGTGTTTCATTATTAATTTTGACAAAAAAGTAGATGCAGCATCATTGACACAGATACTTCCTTATGTCAGAAAGGTGTCATTAGCTTTACTTCAAACATCATCTGAGCTGTGGTTCAAAAGAGGTACCATCAGAAGCATAAACAATATTTCTGGGTGCATGTGGTTTCATTTAACCACTCACGTTGGCTGCCAGGTTCAACTTTCCTACTACATTGATCCAAGAGGGGTTTCTTCTGACTTCCACAGCTGCTACCTAGAGCAGAGTCAGGTCCACTAAGTCTAATGGTGAAAACATTAGTATGTCAGTGAGAGCTTTCTCTGAAAAGGTCTTGAAAACTTACCACAGAAGAAAAAAGGTTAGACTCCTTACCCACTAACAAGCTCAGTGCTTACATTTGCCACCTTATGTTCACAAGCCATACCAATCACCTGTCTTAAAACAGGATGAATTTTTCTCATCACCACATTATCTATCATGTATATCCAGTCTGAGAAAGTCATCACTTCTACTGTCAGTGAGGAATAAGCAGCCTTCTTATTTTCTTTTAAAAGTCTTGGCTCTACATTGCCAGGGCTTGGGGGATCTCGGGTGGGGCAGACAGACTGTTGTTGAGTTGTAGGGTTTTGTGCCTTGAGCTCTTTTCTCATTGATTATTTCCTAAGTTTTCTCTCACAGTGCTTTTGTGCACGCCACATGTAAGAGGATATTTTTGGCTTTAATAATGTAATAGGCTGAGCCTTGAGCTTCCACAAACAGATCTGTTGAGCAGTACACAATGCTGAGAGAAAGAATCAGATTGTCCTCAGAACAGCCGCAAGACGTGACGTGCCCCGGGGCATACCATCACATTGAACCCATTGATTGATGGTACAACCTGCTGTATTTCAGTAAGGCCAAGGAGTAGTATTTCCTGCAGTCCACTTTCTCCTTGGTTGCCACTCATTCTTGTGCTAAAAATGTAATCCCTGCTTTGAATACATACCTGAAATGATGACAGCATAAGCTTTTTGTTTTCAAGGATGAAAGACCAATATTGTTTAAAAAAACCCAAACACACAAAATATCTGAAGTCACAGGTGTACTTCTTCTCATTTAACAACTTCTATCCAAGGTCTCTTTCTTAGAGCAATTGCAGTTGATGTGGCATTATGTCATTTTGAAGTACCTGCTCAGAAACCATTCTCATGTAGTCTTTCTGCCATGCTGTTAGCTTAGCAACAAAGACCAGGTTAAAAATGCCTAACAATATTTTGTGGAATATAACAGAGTATGTGGTTCAGATCAGAAAAATTTGTGGAGCTGGGATATGTAATGATTCAGGCCTAAACTACTAATAATTTCCATTGTCAAAAATTCTTGTAAAAAAAATACAAAAATGGATTTTGAGACCTACGTCCCAATTGCTGTCCTGAGGTCTCTACTCAGTCGGTATCTGGAATGTTTGGGGGTCTGAGGAGGGACTTGCTTCTGCATTTTACAATTCCTCAGGTGCCTTGTTTTGCTTCTCAGTACCGTCTCTGCAGTCGCTACTAGACTCCGACTCCCAGCACCAAGGGTGTGTGCAAACAAGTTTGTTTCTAGACACCAGGTTTTACCTTTGACCCCGTGGAGCTCGTTCCAGTAGGTAGGGCCCAAGTGCCCCTGCTGGATTGGCTTAGTTGGGTTAGTAGACCTCAAAGGCTTCTGAAGTGAGACTGGAGCTGGGGATGACCAAATCAGGAAGATGGAGATCCTGGTCCAATGTGTTCCCTGCAACAAGGATTTTAGACACCCACATGCATCACCTCCCGGGATACTGACCTTGACATTAAAATGGTCTAAATGGGTGTCAGTAAGACTGCTGGAAAAACTATACTGTTGTGCAAAGGATGCAGAAAATATGCAGAATCTCTACAGAGGAAGAACTCAGCTCACAGCCTGCTGCCACTAACACAGGAGAGAGGGAGGAAATCTGTGACATATCACAGATATGTGCTGCTGTGATCCACTGCTCCAGTGGCTCAAAAAACTCAGAAGAGCTCATGCATTTTTCAGTGCTGACTACCCTTGTTCTGCAGGTGATGAATTACAGATCTTTTTGCAGCTATGACACTCTCTTTAATTGTGTTTCCTCAAATTAGCTCAGGGCTCTGAGAAACTCTGGCGTGCAGCGAGACAACCCAGTGGGAGTGTGGGATTTTCCCGCCCTTGCAACAGTGCATAAATAAAGGCTCTTTTCTACAATGTTTATGTACAGATAGCCAGCTCCTCACCTAAAGCCAATCAGGAATAGATTGACTTCAATGAGGCTATATGTGTCTATATCAGTTGAGGATCTGGCCTGAAGTATTATTAAATTATGTGTTTCAGTTTTATAAACAACCATGTACTGCTGAGATGATGTGCCTGATTCACAGGGCCTGTTTTGCCATGGAGCGCAGTTGATGAGCAAGATAACTGGTAGTCAAATCATTAAAACACAATTAGACAGACGGAAGCCAGATATTCACCTGCGATTCTCCCTCTCGATTTTGTGCTTCACCATACGCTGACGATTTCCGCAGACAGCTGCACACGCACAAGGACATTACCTCCCAGCCACCTTGCCATACCTTCTCCTAGGAGAGCGGCAGTCGAAAAGCAGATTGCCTTCCTGAAAATAGGGCATACTGTCAGCAGGGAAAAAACAAACCGAACAAAAGGTCTATTTGAAAATAATGCGGTCATACTCCAACACAATGTATATTCAGACCAATTTTTCATTAATTTTTTTAGATAACTGTTCTATAAACTGGTTCAACAAGGCCAAGTGCATGGTCCTGCGCAGGGGCTGGGTCAACCCCAAGCACCAGTACAGGCTGTGAGGAGAATGGATTGCGAGCAGCTCTGAGAAGGACTTGGGGGTGTTGGTTGATGAAAAGCTCAACATGAGCTGGCAATGTGCATTTGCAGCCCAGAAAGCCAACAGTATCCTGGGCTGCATCAAAAGAAATGTGACCAGTAGATTGAGGGAGGTAATTCTACCCCTCTGCTCCAGTGTCATGAGACTCCACCTGGTCTACTGTGTTCTGGGCTGCATCAAAAGAAATGTGACCAGTAGGTTGAGGGAGGTAATTCTACCCCTCTACTCCACTGTCATGAGACCCCACCTGGTCTACTGTGTCCAGCTATGGAGCCTCCAGCATAAGGACATGGACTTGTTGGAGCACCCAGAGGATGACCACGAAGAGAAACAGAGGGATGGAGCACCTCTTCCATGAAGACAGGCTGAGAGAATCAGAATTGTTCAGCTTGGAGAAGAGAAGGCTCTGGAGAGACCTTACAGCAACCTTCCAGAACCTGAAGGGGGCCTACAAGAAAGCTGGAGAGGGACTTTTTATGAGGGCATGTAGTGATAAGTCAAGGGGTAATGGCTTTAAACTGAAAGAGGATAGATTTAGATTAGATACAAGGAAGAAATTCTTTGCTCTGAGGATGGTGAGGCACTGGAACGAGTTGCCCAGAGAAGTGGATGCCCCTTCCCTGGAAGTGTTCAAGGCCAGGATGGATGGGGCTTTGAGCAACCTGGTCTAGTGGAAAATGTCCTGTCCCATGGGAAGGGGGTTGGAACTAGATGATCTTTAAGGTCCCTTCCAACCCAAACCATTCTATGATTCTATGAACTCACTTTTCTTCAGTAGAGTTATGCTAAAATAGAATTTGGTGCACTGGGTGAAACCCTTCTGCTCTGCTGTCAGTAGAGTTTTTTTACTGACTTAAATGGGGTTAGGGCTGGACACGTCAGGCTTAGGTTTTTCCAGCACTTCTTTTACTTGATTTTTAAAAAGATAGAAATGATTGTAAATTTTAATTCTTTCCTCTCTTTCATTTTTCTTTTTCCCACGGCTGAAAAGTCTTAAACAAGCATGAATTATGTTTAAGAGAATGTAACACACTAGGGGCCTTCATCCTGATTAATAGATATTAATATTTTCTTGGGCTCTTCTGCCTTGCACTATGTTATTATCATCAGTTTGCAAATATCATCATCTTCTTGTCTCTAAGATAGCTAAGGTTCAATTTGTTGCCGTTAGATGGTGGCAAACACTGGTAAAAGTACTGGAGAATTATTTAGCAGGAATATTAAGTAATTTCAACTATGTAAACTGAACCTACCAAGGTTTGAAAATTCCTTTGTAGTAATACTTGGCACTTACACAGTCGCAGAGCGCAAACATTCACTAAATAATCTTGGCACTCCATAGGTCACCTGGAGTTGCTATTCTTGTTTTACATGTGAGATGCTAATTTAATATCCCATCTCTGATCAGCTATGGGCTCTTTGCAGTTCTCCGAGGGAAAAGCTAAAGAATCCAAACTTTCTTTTTTTTTCACGCCACCTGTTTTCAAAATTGTCAAAGCCTAAATTCTGTCGCTTCATCACAGGCTGTAAATAAAGACTTGACATGTTTGGTCACTTCTGAAAACTTTAGTTTCTTTCTATTTCTTTTGGCAAAATAGAAAATGTGAAAATGTATACGTAATTCAAAGAAGCTGCAGGAGCTTCAGCTATATAGTATGTAACATTCTGTGAAAATGTTGCTTTTCTAAAATTCAGAAAGTGCATAATGACCTATTTTGAAATACAGCTGCATGTAGCTGATCACTTGATCCATCCTTTATGCCTTTTTTGGCAAGGACCATAATTTCCCAAATCTGTCTTTCCTCTGTAATAAGTAATAACTTAGATTAAAATGAGTTTCAAAGCTTTTCCAGAGAAAGTTTCCCAATCTTGCTACTACTTAATCTAATATTAATTGTTTTTATATAACTTTCCTGCTCATTTATGATATAAATTGCCCAAAGTCTACAAGTAGCTCTTCAGTATGCTGAAAGCCCTCCTAATATGAATCAATGTTGTATACTTTTTAAAGCTGCAATTTTAATGCTCCTTTAGACATTTCTAGGTTCATGCTTTCTGGCGATGAGATGACACGTATTAGTGTGATGAAGAGGAAGACAAAGTAGGAATAAGTAATAATTATTGCTGATGGACTCTCAATCTGGGGAGAAGGGTGTGGAGGAAAAAGATTTAGCAGGGGTAGTCATTTGTAATGTGATCTCTCTCTTTTCCAAATGGAAGATCAGCGCACCATATATCATTTAAGGGTGAATAAGATTATTTTGCTAGGAGCAATAACGAGCATACATATTGCCTGACTCACAAAATGTGCACGTGGGCTCAGTTTTCCAGAAGTGATTCCTCAGTCGGGGAGGCTGCTCAGAGGGTGCATAACCTTAGTCTTCAGGATCAGTTAGTGGATGCTGTTGACACAGGCTGCTTTCATTATCATGCACAGCTTCAGGCACCTGATGTGTGAAGGGCAAGGATAGGTGGCCAAATACCTCACTGCCCCATCTGTCCTGTCTGTTCTGCATCCAACCCAAGAACTTGCTTCTCATTTCTCCACAAAACTGAAACATGTCGTTGTCAAAATTGTCATTTCCCTGTTACACAAAAGACATCCTGTGGTAGGATCTGACACTCAATTTTGCCTATATGTGTGTTTCAAGCTGGTTTTTCTCTGTTTTATTTCTTGGCATCCATTAGACCATGATGGTTACAGATAGCTGCGTATTCCTCGTGGTGCTGCTACTAATGGTGGAGAGGTGACCTGACGTGCTGTTCCCCATCCTTCTCATCCCAACAGGTGGCAAGTTTGTCTCCCATTCACTGGCTGCTATTTGCCTTGCGGTGTTCAGCATTCGCATTGCAATCTTTAAATGAGCCGGTGAGCTTTTCTCAGGTGCCCAGCCGCTTCTGATAAAACATGGTTGTGATGGGTGGCAATGGCAGGTAAAATTGCCCTCCTTGTCCTGTGAGTGCATTGCAGACCCAAACATTTGCCTCTTAACAGGCACTGCTGGGTTGTGGCTGTTGTACGGTGCAGGAGCTGTCAGGAGGAATTCCAGGTAGAAATGAGGCAGGCATTTCTAACCAGTCGATCAATTTGAAAATTTCACATCTGTTTTATTCTTCAGTTTGTTTTCTGTTGGTCACACACACACACACTCTTGATGTATTTATTGTTACTGTCATCTTAAACTGCTCCTTGCCAAAGACAGTATAGAAATATATATGCTTCAAATTTTGTATGGCAAGTGATCTTGGTATCCTGAATACTTGCAAACGTTTCAAAGGAACCTCATTTTAAGAATTGTAATTTAAATTTTCTACTTTTTATGGAGACGAGGGAGAGACACCAACTTACAGAGTGTTGCCCACAACATTTTCCATACAGCTTTTATATTGTTGACTGTTGTAGCACTAACATGGTTGTGAGAGAAGGGTGTCACTCAAGATTGTGCAATTTTTTAGAAACTGTCAAAATTCCAGACAAACCAAGTCACTGCTCAGTGTTGCTGGACCGATGCAGGTTGAGAAGTCTTCAAAGCTCAGGCCAGATGTGCAGCTTAGGTGAGGAAAGTGGCCCTAGTTGCAGTTGAAGAGACCCAAAACCAGCTTGCTAGTGGAAGGCTGGGCTGTGATTTGAGACCTGCTAATGCAGTTCCACTGAGAAGATATTCAAGATGTGAATGAAGTAATACTCAGATATGTAAATGAGATTTAGCTTATTTTAAATGAGACTCTACATATCATGGGGAGTTAGTATCTGGACACCTGGGCTGTGTGATGGACTCTGGTATTTGGGCACCTTCCTTCAAAGAAACAATCCTGCTGCATGTGCTCTGTAAATAGCGTCTTATTACATACACCGAAATATGTAAAAGTCAACTGTCCTTGAGTGTCTGATTCCTGCCAAGCATAAAGCCAGGACTGACAGGTTATGTGCAAAGAGAAAACATTGCAATAGGAAGTGAAAGATCATAAAGCTGCTAAGCCAGTAGGCTGCTGGGATCTTATGTTCTTCCTGAGAGCTTTTTAGAATTTGAGATTTACAGAGAAGGAGCTAATTTTAGGTCTCTCTAAAGTTTCCTGAAAGTCAAATAAGTCCTTTTACAGTACAGCTATTCTGTCTTCAGGGCCAGCGATACACTCCTTCCTCTCTCCCTTGCACATGTATGAAACACCAAGATGGAAGGCACGTTTTGTAAAAGGTTGTCTATCCTTTATCTTTCATACATCTTGACTGGATTCTTGGTTGAGCCTGTTTGCCTGTATATTTTTCTAAATTGTTGCTCAAAAACATATACAACCTGATGGAAAATGGACTGAGGAAAAAAAAAAACCCAACTTTTTTTTTTTTTCCATGGGCCTCTGTTTAAAAAACGTTAAATGAATGCAGCACTATTTAAAATCAGAAAACCATGTATTCATTATTTGAATGTGAAAACTACTTCTTTTGCTGCACAAACTACTGCCATCCAGAACTTCTGCACAATTTTTTAAAGCCAGATAGATAAATAAAATGTCTAAATATCTTTAAAGTCTCGTCACATGCTTAGGAATTGAATATGGGTTCAGAATTTTCTTCTAATAATTTAGATTTGTTAATGCATAATATAGAGTTGTTGATGTTCAGAGGACAGGTTTTAATGTGTCTTGCTTGCATGAAGAGCGAAACAATTTTTCTTCCTAGTCTTCTGAAATCCATTTTGTATTTCTAAAACAAACTCATGTGCTTTTTATTCTTGGAGCATACACAGACACTGCAAATTCAACAATGTCTTTTCTGGCAAGACAGGAGCATATTAGTCAGAACAAGAGTATAAAACCTTTAACCTATAGCTTTCCACCTGCAACCCAACAGCTCTTTTTTTGCTGCAAGACCAGGATATTTGATTCCCTCCCACTGACCATAAGAGTTGAAAGCTTGGTCCTGCTTCCTTTGTGTGACTTCAGACCCATGTCAGACTTCAAATCAAGCTTCACAGCCAGTACAGCCAAAGGAGGATTTTCATCACAACAGCAGAGAAAAAAATAATGCTACGATGAGATCAAATATTTAAAAAGCCTCCCTTGTGTGGTCTGGGCAGAGTAGCCGAGCAATCCTGACCAGATCTCCAGTATCACAGTCCATTATTCGCAGCAAATGTTTTTCTGCTGACAAGATGCCCCTTTGCTTCTCTGTGTGTTGTAAACAATTGCTAGTTAATACAGAGATTAATTACCTCTTCTTTATATTTGCTCACCCATGGGAATAAAAGAACTACTACATACTTGCAGAAGATATTCTTGTTAGTGTCACCTTAGTGTTATTGATCATTCTGCCATCAGTCTTCCCGTAACCTTTGATCCCACCTGTCTGGTCTATAACAGGTTGATAAGCCTAAACTGAAAGCACCACCAGCACATGGTCTTATTTTTCCAGATAAGCTTCTCATAGACTTGAGAGTAAAAAGTTCTTCATCCTCCCTAGCCTTCTGCAAGACTGGGTCCTAAAAGACTCGCGTGACATTCACAAATGCAGTAGATTCACATATTCAAACAGAATCTGAGCATTGCTAAAGATGGCTAAGTACTGGAAATAATTAAAACTCTCAAATGCTGTAGTGGCATCATTACCTTTTATTACCATGGAAACTTTTTAATGGATAGGAATCCAGACTGACGGGCTGACAGTGGCAGCAGTTTGTTACTGTAGTACATCAGCAGCCTTGTTCTTGGCACTTGCACACATTATTTGAGTATTTACACTAGAATTATTTTAGCAAAACTGTAATCTGAGGCTGAAGAGTATAACAGCTTTGGGTAGCTGTAGACTAAAATGTTTTCCAGGGTTAACTGCTGTGCTCATAGTGCACCTGATTACTTTTTGCTTATTCAGCATGGACTTTGTTTTTATAAAAAAAAGTTAAAAATCAGGTAATTCAGTGGCCAGGCCCTGTTTGTGTGCAGAGAGGTAAATTGTTCTACACGGAGAAAGAAATAATGGCCTCATAAAAGCTGCAGGTACATTACATAAACCTCACACTTTCCCTGGTTTACACATTCCGTGAAAACTCAACAGCTGATATTGGCACTATGGCTATAGAGGTAGTATGAGTTTTATTTCTCTGAAAACTTTAAAATCCAAAATTTGGACTTGTATCCTATAAGTTACATTAGACTTCACTGTTATATTTATTAGCAAGCCTGCAGAGCATACTCAGGAAGTGTTCACAGTTTATGTGCTGGCTCAACATTTATCATACCTTTAGTCTCCTGAAGTAACGTTCTGTATTTTTTGAAGATTTTTGGGTTTTTTACATTTTTTCCCCATACATTATTCCTTTGACCTTTTTTAACTAATGCGCAGTTGCCGTTTTCCAGAAGTCTTCTCACTGTCCTCTGAATGCCAAACTAAAATGATGGGCAGCGAAGGAGTTTGTGATAAAACTGAAATCTCATCCATGGTCTTTAGATTGGCACTCCACTGAGGTCAGGGTTATACCTGGTGGGCTAAAAACCTGGGATACCAGCAGACATCACTGTTTAGCCAGTTCAAACGAGGAAAGGGTTTTTACTGCTGAGAGATAATAGCCCAGCTCCACCCTGCCGCGCAGTGGGCACGCAAGACGCAGGTCAAGCCCTAGGTTGGGTTTTTAACATCCACGACACTTACTTAAAAACAGCATTTGTGGAAGCATGTTCCTTTTCTGGTGTGGACTAGAGCTGTGCTTGGCAGAATGCATGAGGAGGAAATAAAGCAGGAGAGAACTTTTGTTGGTGGGAGCTTGGGGGGTAGAGTCTGTGCCACGTTTTCGTCTGCAGCACGGTGGCATGGAGTCAATGTGATCACGGCCTTTGATGGCACTGAGTCCCCTGTGTTTCCTGTGGGGAGTATAGCTTGCGGGATCGCTCAGACGTTAAACAGCACCTGGGAGTGGGGAGGGGGAGAGTTTGATTACATGCAGCATCTAATTTAAGACGTTAATGCATTTTCCAATACAAAAATAATTTTGTTATTATTTTGCTTTAAATATGAGATGAAAAAGCCTTTCCCAGCGGTGGCTTGTGTGGAATGTACTTGACAGAGGTTAGACTACTCTGGGGAGCTGTTTCACCAGTGCTCTGCACATTACAGGAGCTATCAGCCTTCAGATTATGCTCTACAGACTATTATACGTGCAGCTATTATATTTGTACCATTTATATTGATTTTCACTATTCCTACCTGACAACCTTACTCGCATCCCTTTATATACAAATTTATATGTGTATCTGTAGATATAAAAAGACCTTGCCTTGACTTGATAGTTTAGGAAGATGCATTTGAAAAAAAAGAAAAGATACCTACAGCAAGCACTGCTTGTTTTGTTGAAGCACTTGCAAGGGCTGCTTTAGGAGCAGATATTCTTCTAAAATGTGAGACGGGGTTTCTGAAGTTAGCTAAATACAACTGTAGTAACGTCAATAATAGTTACCTAATATCTGTTGTAAAATGTAATCTGTGTATCGCTTATAATCCATGATGTGTTTCATGATCTTGTAAACATTTCTTAAAAAGTCAACAAACAAACTGATAAGGTTTCTAGCATATAGAAGAGATTCTTCTGCAGCCCCTTTGTAAGGACTGGATTTAAGATTACTCTGCCCTGGACATGTGCTGGTGCTCCTGGAGAGTGGCCCCATCCCATCCTTGGGCTGTGTGAGACTCCCAGCAGCAGCAAGGCTCTTCGCTGTAGGGACTGCTCCTTTCTTCATTGGCATCTGACTTCATGGCCAGTAGGGGTTTTTTTACGGAATACTCAATTTGTACGGAAAAAGCAGTTTTAGAAGGCAAATAAATCACAGGGTGTATCATTTTTACTCTGGTGTCCTCAGAACTTTGAAGGGCTGGATAACCCCACTCTACTTTTGATCTCCTCCTCTGCCTCCCCAGTAACATGACTGCCTCCTCAGAAGCTGATCCCCAGCTTTATACAACTATACACTGTATGTGGCAACATAAACCAATTGGAGAATTCCCCAGGAGGGAAATCTGCCTCAAGTACTTCCTCCTGCATAGCTGTAGGGGAATCATCATGCCCTGGGTAGATATGCAAGCATACAGATGGGTTTTAGTTATAGAACTAATTAATAATTTTTTATATATATGTGTATGTATTTCCATTTTATAACCAATGCCATTTGGATGATTGCATGTTTGTGTGTTGTATCTTTGCAGTAAGGAGGAAAAAAAAGGAAGGGGCAGGGGAACAAGGGACTCGAGGGTCCTGTATATCAACTATTGCACTAATTACTGGTAAAGTAACATCACTAAGTGGTAGGTTCTCTAGCAGTCCCTCAGTATTCAGTACAGCAGAGATTTTACTGTTGGTACCTTTTAAATTAATTTCTTAACATTTTTTTAACTTGTAAATTCTTCTTGGTGACTTTGAATTTAAAGTACACCTACTGTCAGAATACTAGATGCTGTGGACTTAATAATTTTTTCCACATAGAGTTTATCTGCTTGAAGAATGCTTTTATATTTTTCTTGCTGCAAAATCAATATAGGTATGGCAGAGCAAGCTGTATTCCTTTGTCTAGTGAATAATAGAGCTGGCTGGAGGACAGCATTCCCTTTTTACAACAGCCTTTGATTTTAAATTTTTATTTTACAATTTTAAAACTTGTTTTCCTTTTGTTTTCTTCTTTTTTAAACTAAAATTACTTTTGAAGTTTTGGAGAAAAAAAAATAAGTGCTTTAAAGGTCAGTTTGCATGCTTTTGTAATAGTTATGAAAGTTATATAAGAAAAAAAGAAAATAAGTCAGCCCACAATTGATTTACTTCTGCAGTACTTTACCAGTGGTAATTAACTCTCCTCAGATCACAGGCTGCGGTTCATCCAATGTATTTTATAACTGAAAGGTCTGTAAGGACACAAATAGACTTAATCCATAAACGTATTCTACAACACGCCATATTATTTCCTCCAATGAATTTCAACTCTCACAAAATAATCAAAATAATCAGTGTTGATGCATGAGCCATTGTTTTCAAAAGATACAAGTTTTTTAAAAAAAGGAAAAAAAAACAACCTTGATGGGAGACACAATGGACCACCATTTGGGCAGGAAGATATTTTAACCTCTTAAATTCACCTTTTTCACCTTCCTTTGATCTGTTTTGCTTTGAATTAACATATTCTCAAATATGGCAAGTGGTCCTCTTGAAGACAAAAGGGTTTGGGCTTTTTTAAAATTTGGTTACAGACCTTCAAATAGATTTTTAGTGGGGGAGAAAATACTACAGTATCCTATCACCTCTCACCTGAGCCAGTCAGTTCCTTGGCAATAGTGATTTTTAAGAAATTTGCAGAGAACTTGCAGACCAGCAGGTTGACTGGCTTTATCTCCCGCTACCCGCTGTCATCTCGTGTTGTTGCATTGGCCCTCATGCTTGCTGTCGCAACACTGGGAAGAAAAGCTTACTACGCGACAACCCCTTTGCGGTCACCGTTGCTGACACATAATGCGTGAGCTCCCAGCGTGCAATCCCAGCTGGCACAGCAGCACAGCCCTGAATTCGGTACATCCGTGCAGCTTTTCCAAGGAGTCCCAAAATTGCAATATGTTGATGTACCCTTAATGCTATTTTGTGTGAATTTACAAGGTTAACACACCTGCTGTTTCTTCCTGCAAAGGAAGAAAATAAGAGAATTGTTGGCTCCTGGGAGTGGAGGAGGAGGGTCGATGGCTGTCTGTACAGGTCTGCGCAGCGAGAGTGAATTATCCTGCAGGTTACTGAAAATGTCTTACTTGGAAATCATGGTCAATGATTGCTGATGGACTTTTTTGACCAGTTGTGAATATATCCTGAATTCAATGCCATGCTGAGACCTTCTTGGTGTAAAACCATGAAAATTGTTCCCTTGGCTCATCCCAAGTGATGTATTTGCAGTAGCTGCACAGTGACAGTAATACCGCCTGTTTCTAAACAAAAGAGAAGCCTCCATGGAGCTCCTGCTTCTCCTTGCCTTCTCACCTCTGCAAAGCAGAGACATTTGCATGAGTAAATCCATCAACACATATTATCAAGGGAATGAAGCACCCAAGCCTTGTACGTTTGATGTTAAAAAAAATGGGCCTTTCAGCCTACAGGCAGTAGGCGTGAGCCTTTAAGTGCTGTACAGTTCTTTAATCCCTTGAGCCTTCATCAGTCCAGTGCTGTAGAATGGAGAGAGGAAATTTGGATTTCTTTTCAAAAATTATGTTCTGAATGCTTGATTGGAAGAGTACAGTATGAAGTAACATGGTTAAACACCTTGTTATAGGATATTTTGTCTCTTCCCTGAGGAAAAGCATGGGTAGTCGAGTGTCTTACAGGAAGGTATAAGGGATTTTATTTCAATACTTTGTGGGGGATGTATGTATGTAATGTTATTACATATCGATTGTAGATAAAGATCAAGATATAATGATTCACAATTTTATAGCCTACCGTAAGCAGAAGACAAGCTTGATGTGCTTGAAGTAGTTTGTGTTGCTAAGGATATATTGTATGGTTGTAGTCCAGCTGAGTGATGATCAAGGAATGAGTAAGTGAAGCCATGTTATTATTCATCAGATAGGAGTCCCTTGCCAACCGGAGATAGAAATCATAATTCACAAAGGTTGCCATGTGGGAATTTAGCTTCAGGAATCTAAATAGGCACAAACTGAATTAATAAGTGGTTGGTATTCACTGTCTATGAAGAGACACCTCGAATCCAAATTCTTTGAAATATTTTCTTATGCCCAGCAATAAGATCTTTCTCTTATCTGGGGTCAATTTTATCTGCTGTCCATTGTCCACCTTTCAGCTCTGTTGTGATGATTATGAAGCTGAAGCTTAATAGTGAAAAATACTAGAAGCTTGAGGTCTATTGCAAAAGCTAAGATTAAAGCAGTCAAATGAAAAACCAATTTGACCTTTAAAAAGTTTTATATGGCTGACTTTCATCCTTCTTGCCATTAGAAACCAAACCAGTCCCCTAAGGCCTTGTTGGCCTCTGATCCCTTCATAGCTGGGAGAGAGGGGTAAGGAGGTTACCTCCACAAAGTAGTTACAGCTTGGGGAAGCCAAATTGCCACGAAGGTCTCTTCTGATTGCCATCTCCCTCTCTGCCTCTCCCAGCTCGGATGCCTCAGGCGAATAACGAGGAGGGCAGAAGGGCTGTGGTTACCAGTGTGACCAAGTCCTGCGCGTCACCAGTGGCTAAGGAAGCAAGCTACTGCCATACTACTGCATATTACTATTTCTTAACAAAATGACATGTTCTGCTTTCAGGTTTAATAGATCCTTTCATATTTTCTTCTACAATGTTATCTGGGGACAAGATAAACAGAGGGTTGTGCTTACTTGCTGCAGGGATGTTGTGTGCCAAGGGTAGAATTGCATTTACAGGAGCTCCTGGAGTGGAAGGGCCAAAGGTTGAGGGAAGTGCAGTGGGCACAACTCAAAATATCCAGAAAAAGAAGAGGACAGAACTCTGAATGTTAACCTTCTTTTTTATTATGTGGGTGTAAGAGACTTTTAAATAAGTAAGCATCATTTCTTTTACCCTTTGCTCAAGTATAGCTTCTCCTGTTCCCTTGCACTTCACCTTCTGTTGACCAAGATTAAGAAGAGGCATGGCGGGGGGAGGCTGTTGCAAGCCTACATTTCACTTGCTCTCTTGCTGTACCAAGCACTCATAGCATCTCAGGGACAAGCTGTACTTTGCATTTATACTTTCTGTGACTTTACTGAATCAAAAGTATAAGCGATATTGAAAGTCAGCTGCTTCTGGTTAGTTTAGTAATTCCTTTTCAAAGTGAAAACAGATTGTGGAGTTATATTCTCCAGACCTTCCCAAAGACTGCTCTTTTTCTCTCTTTTTGCCACTGTTGCTGATCATTTCAATGATAACTTGTAGGAGAGTTAAGGAGGATCTCTATTTTAGACTACAGGATTTTTCTATTCATCTGAATGAACTTACCAAAGACAGATAGGCCTGATCCTCTTTTACTTGTGTGTGTCTATGGGACTAAATGCTGTGAAGTGAACAGACTTCCCTCAAGGCAGTCATCCTGCTGGTTTCCTTCCCTGTGTGAATGTGCATGCGTGAGAGAACGTATATTTATAATTATGCTTGTATCTGTAATAAAAACACGTATTTAACTAAGAGAAAGGGGAATGAGTGACAGTAGGTGTTAAGCCTGTAGAGTGAGTGACCAGACAAAGGCGAGCGGCTCAGAAGCCCTGCTGAGCCAGCGCCTGCAGAGCGCGCTGCCAAGCAGGGCCGGCTGCGGCTGCGTGCTGTGGGCCACTGATCCATTGGATGAACAAGGCTCGAATCAAAGGATAGGAGACAAGCCATGTCCTTTCTCTTTCCACCCCCTGGCTACCCATTACCCCCCACCCCGCTGCTTTCCTCTAACATGCAGACACACACATGATCATCTGTCCTTCCCCCCGTGTTTCATTTCCAACAAGACTGACGAGGGAAAAAAACTTCTTCCGAGATGCTCACTGCTAACGCATCAGATGTTCATACAGAAACAAAACAAAAACAAGGTAACTGTATATATTTCAGGATTTATTTTTTCTGTAATAGTTAGGTGGTCTTCCATGTCCTGAAGCACAGTAACAAAGAAATACGCAGGTGCCTCTTTAGCCGCAATGCTGTGAGTGACTTCCAGTGCAAGAAGATTTTGGAACTTCAGTTGGTAACTGCTGCTTCAGAGGCAGGTAACTCTGATGGATTATGGCATAACAGAGCTATGCAACACTTTGAACACAAGTCTAAGTGAGCTAAGGCACATATATTAGTCTGTATTTGCTCAATGGTAAAGAAAATGTACTGCTCGTACTTAATGTACTTTTCAGCCATGCATCTGAAAGTGTTAACCAGAAGGGGTTTTTTTTAAGAAAACCATTGTGTAAGTAAGTGGCCTAATAGCATCTCTAGACTTTTGAGCTGTGTGGCACTGCTGGTGGGGAATATTATCCTCAGTGCTGTGCATGAGGTCGAATGCCTAGATCCAAGGCAACTCTGTGTTTCCTCAAAGTTTCAGAGGTGTTTGAACCTGGAAATGTCTTTTAAAATCTATATTTAAAATGTTACTAGATTTCTTTCTGATGAATATTATCAAGACTATGACTAAACACAGGAGTGAGGTTAAGTAACTTGATTTTTCTATCATCATATAAACTGGAGTGGACTGTGCTGCAGTGGTGCTATTTACACCAGTTTAAAAAAAAAAAAGAAATGCTGTTTCTAAAAATTTTACTCATAGGACAGAAATTCAGCACATCTAATGGCAGGGCGAGATTGCACTGACTGTTTACATGGTAATCCTGTGAAGGAGAATGATGACAAGACAGGCAAGCGGTTAAATTAATGATAAAGATTATTCAGAATATGTTGTGCATTTTTTTGTTGGTCTTGGATTTCACGTGATGTGAATCAGGCGAAGGTTAGATTTCGGGGTCAGGAGCAATAATGTTTCTCCAAAGAGTTTTGTCATTTTAGACCATGTCTCAATCCCAGGCTCCTCTTGCCGTGGACCTGGTTTAGAAAACCCAGGCTGAATTTGTGAGCATGTGAAAGGGGCCTTGCATCTGCACTTCTGTTCTGCAGTGCTCATCTTTTTATATTGGAATGGAGGAAAAATGGGAAAAAAAACGTAGGTGTTCCTTGGGAGAAAAGCAAGTACTGTGTAACATATGGTTCTGTGAGAGACAGTCCCTAAATAACAATCCAGATTTCAAAATTGGTATTTGCTTCTGGCAAGAAGTTAAAAAACTGCACTCTAGTGTCTCTAAGTTACTTGCACCACTGGTTTGGCCATGACTTTCAAGGGCTTTGAAGGACTTTCTAAACTGTATCAGGATCCCAAAAAGGAAAAAAAAAAAAAATTAGTTCATAATCTTCAAACTAAGCCACTTACTTACATTCCAAGATTTCCTTCAGCTTGGAAGAATGTGATCATGGGGAAGTTGCTATCTTTAAGTTTCTCAGGGATTTCCTAAGTACAGAGAGATCTTTGCCTTCCATGTTAAAGTGCTTTGAGGTAGTTGAGCAAAAATAGTATATCATGGGATACTTATTATTTTGATAAACATTTGCAGTTTTTAGAAAATCTGAATCAGTGACTGAGTTGATAGCAGTACATATCTTAAGAGAAATGCAAATTATATTTCAGTTGTAATATGATGCTTAATTACACTGCTTATCTTCCTTGAAACATTTCACAGTAATGTACGTATAAAATGCGATGTCTACTAGAGAGGAAGATTGACCCAGGGAATACTAACGATACTCACTTTAATCAACTATCAAATACTACTGGAACGTGTACATTAAGGAACCACTTGCTCAATGTGACCCATCCCAGCATGGACTGGCATGACCTTGCAAGCACCACAAATGGCCTGTCAGCTCACGTCCCTTGCACCATTAAGAATACAAGGGTAGTTGTAGGCTGCTCTGCAAAGTGTTTGTGGCCACACCTAGACTGGGGAGGAATAAATCACTTCAGGCTGGTTCCTGAAGTTGCACAGGAGTAACAGGATGCATTTTCATTTTTAGGACACTGTTACTTAAGTGTTATTTGGATAACAAATCGACTTAACTCAATTACCTTTAATGAGTTCCAGTGCATGTAAGTCATACTTGCATAAGGGGGGAAAAAAAAAAGCCAATAGTTCTCTAGTTGTAAGAGCTGAGAAGGGACTGATTTCGTTGTCCTATCCGTGGCCTTCTGGCCTCTTTTCCCTTTCTCAATAACACTTCTTGCCTGGGACAGCTGTGATGGAGAGGCCTGCGTGCGATAGCCCGGGAGTGAAAGGGCATCCTCCTTCTCTCTGAGGCTCAGCCCCTGGTTAGTTGATGACCCTGAACAAATCATGTCGCCTCTTGGAGCCCAACAATTTCTCCCTACAAATCAGAGCCAGTAATGCTTTTCTACGCTGACTGGTAGACAACAAATCCGTATTTCATTAACAAGCAGCACTTAAGGGCTTTCTTCATGCAGTAAGGGAGGAGCGTCGGCATAGAGTGGAGTGTATTCTCCCCTCAATATCCGTACATGGCTACTTCTCACGGTACAGAAGAAAATACATATGAAATGTCCGGATGAAAAAGAAGCAAAACCTAATGTGTTTACAGAGAGCTGTTAGAAGAAAGGAGGGTGCCTCATTTTTTCCCAGCACTGTGCAGACTATTCTATAATGGTTCAGACTGAGAAAAATTAAGTCTGCTGCAACTGTATTGTTCGGTTAAAAGTACATCCTGTATGTCTCTTGGAGAAGAGAGGCACTCTTTTACATCATTCATGTCTCTTTAATATGCATACAAATTATAGTATAGATTTTTCTTTTTCACTACATCCTTGTACTTCAGAAGTGTGTTTGAAATGCTTTTCTCCTTGAGAAAAAACATAAGCTCATTTCACTAGATGGCCATGTACATTATCAACAGGTGTCAAAAGTGCAATTCACCCACCAGATAGGCTCCTGCATAACTCTAGTGAAGACTTTTTTACAGTTGTCTGGCTCAGAAGTGATTCTGGTTTGTATCTTTTCTTTCACTGCATTGGGACAAAGATGACAACAGATTTAAGTGTGTAAAGCATTGGTTTTCCACCTCTGGGATTATGGCTCACATCTAACTTGACCCTTTTATGTGCAATCATTGAAACAGATGGAGGTAAGGCTTGGGTAGGCATAAATCTTAACAGTTATGAGGATGGCTTGTAGCAATTTGAACTCACTAGACAGAGAAGACAAAATACGCATGAGTAATGGGAACCAAGGTCAGCACATTTTTCTGGGGAACACCAGTATGCGCACAGGAAAGAGGAAAGAGTAAAAAGGTTTTCAGAAAACACATGAATTGGGCTGGTGCATGTTTTCAGAGGAACATGAAGCAATGGGTACGTAACAGGGCTTCCCATCCAGTGTTACAATGTCCAAAATCAAAAGGGATTGTACTGAGCCCTTGTATGCTTTTCTGTGTGTCGCTTCTGATGATCACAGTGCAGAGTTCTGATTAATAAAACTTAAAGGTACTTGAAAAAGAGAAAACAGTGTTCAGAACTGAGAGATTGAGTGTAGGGAGCAAAAAAGGACATCTTTTATATACTTGGGGCTCTTGGGGCAGCTGCAGTTTATGTCCCTGGAAATTTCTGGGGAACATTCAAAGCCTGAACACTAATGGCTTTGGTAAACAGGGTTATCCCTGGATATGCAGAATTATTGCTATTTACCTCACAACTCATCTACCAGTTCCTTATGATCTTTCATGGTTTTTAGTCAAAAGTGGTCCAATCTGTGTAGGTTGGGTGGGTTTTTTCCTAGTATTTTTGTGTAGGCCCAGTAGAGAGACCTCTGCAAGACATCTTTGAAACTGCAAGATCATGTTCTGTGAGCTTTATGAAATGGAGCTGATCTTATAAGGGGAGGGAAGAGGGGTTTAACTTCGTTTGCTTTAAGTACCTTCGGGTTTAACTTTGCTTTAAGTACCTTCAAATACTTGCTACCTGCCCCAGGTAGCATTTTACGTTTTGTTTAGGGTTTTTTTGCTTTTTTCTATTTGCCACAGACAGCTTTTTTATTTCGTACCCCACCCTCAGCCCCAGGCTACCACAACTGACTGACTGGTTTTCAGCTTTTCGGACTTTAATTGCTGGTGTTAGCAATTATTTTTTTTCATCCTATGTCTATACTTTTCTGTTAATCTTTAAATTGTCCTTTGAATGTTGTCATAATTAGATCACTAGCTACCAGGTGAGAACAGTTGAAACAGCCATTCAGTCAAGCTGAAAAAAACCCCTAACTTGGGGGGGTTATAGGTGTGTGTTGATTTTTTTTTCTTTTTTTTTTCCCCCAGTTATTTTTCAGATGCATCTTAAGGATAGCATTTTGGTTTTTAATGGTGGTTCCTGAGCCTTCTCATGCACCTGGGGAGCTGGCAGTCTGGGAAAGGTCTGAGGATGTGGTTGAGTCCTTGGACTGGCCAGCCCAGACAGCCATGCAGGATGGCGCAGATCTGCAGGCATGGTTACATGCCCTCACTAAGAGCTTGCAGTTAGTGATGAGAAAGTGCTTTGGAAACAGATGGGGAACAAGGATTGGGGACTTCTTTTTGAAGTGCTATGACATCTATTAGTCCACAAATTGTGATTTATTCAAGTTCTAAAATATATGTGAGACAAGTTATTAGACATTAGCCTTCAAGAGAGTAACGATCAAGTAAGATAAACAGAAAGAAAATCTATGAATTAACTTTAATGTTTTAACATAAGATTGTAACCTTACTTAGAACAGAATTTTGTGACAACTAATTCACCTAAGCATACAAAGACTCAAATTTCAGAAGAGCCTAATGCAGTCAGGTGCTTAAAAAAGAGTTGATTTAATTGACTTAAAAGAATCCCTTAAATACCTTATGTTAATCCCAGTCTAAAATATGTTGTCACTTATTTGAAACTGTCAGTTTTCCTTAATTTTTATACAGAAATGGCCTGATCTTAAAACCACCCATCTAAACGGAAAAGTTCAAAATCAGAATAGAATTTGATAGATCTAGAGAAAAAAAATTATTCTATTTATTTGTGTATAGCCATATCTTCCTATTTGTTGTTTTATATGGCTTTACATCTGCAGGCTCACTTAGACAAATTCATAAGCACTATCACAAAGAGCACTAGTTTGATCATTAAAATTAATAGTCTACAATTTAAAGTCTTTTAATTATGTTTACTTTCCCTCTGACCCCACTTGTATCTGAAAGGAAGTAAAGTTTTCTGAAAGTCATTCAAATTGTTCTTAGTTAAGAGAAAACAAACAAACAAACAAACAAATGAGCACACTGCAGGCAATCTGGTGCGATTAATATGAGAGCTGTCGGGGGGTATATTATGAGAGGATGAACTGACAATGCTGTTCAAGGGCTAAACCTAAAGTTTCCACTCCAAGGAGGAAAATTACATTTACGCTGATCGGAACTTATTTTTCAACAACAGCCACCTTTTTGAAAGGTGAATTTATTTTGTTTCGAGTATAGATGAGGAGTAAAACTTCTTTTCCTTGAAGGAGCTTGCTTAGGACTTTAAATTATGGTAGCTGAAACATTAGGGAAAAATAGAAAGCTCACAACAAACACCAACCAGCTGCTTCTGCTGTATATTTAATATGTACAGCTCTATTAGATTGGTTTATTAATACATCTGCAGGTATCTTGCAACAGGGGCCAGATGGCTCAGGATTTGGATAATGCTATGAAAAGGGTTGCAAGTAGCAATCTATTGCAGGTCAGAAATAGCCAAATGATGCTGCCTTCTGATGTCTGTTCCGTAACCAGCCTGAACGGCTCTGGAGAGAGGGTCGCACTCCAGCGCCTGGTCCTCCACCACCAAAACTGCTGCGAGTGTTTCTCCCATACGAGCAGAAAAAAACAAAACCTGTGGAAGTGGTGACAGGTAATTAGGCAAGCGCCGTCTGCACGCTAGCGATGATGCCCCTTGGTAGGATGCTGCAGGACGTTTGTTTTATTTCGGGGAGTAACAAGAGACAAAGCCCAGCAGGTGACTCTGTAGGTGGGAGTGGATCCGTGTCCACAGCTGGCTCCTGCGGTCTGAAAACAGGCACACAGCTGGTTTCCAAAAAGTGGCATCGAGGGCTACGCTGGAAACCTGCCAAGGGACTGCAGCCTGCACTGATTCGTGCTCACAGACATACAGTAGGCTACGTTTTTAAACTTACATGACTGACTCTATGGTCCTGAACTGTAAATTGAAGTGCATTCTTAAGGAAACCCTTTTATCTGGGTCTTCTGAAAACCTAGGCGACGAATACTAGGAAAAAATAAGTGCCAGGCTTTGTACTTGTTTCTCTACTTTTACCGTCCGAAAGTTTAGAAGTAGTTTGTTGTTTTGAATTTATGAGCTATGGAAACTGGTATTATAAGGTGACAGCAGGCAAAAAATTGAGAAGTTATGACACCGCAGTTTTAATAAAGCTGGTATAAAATGAGTTATACAGATGCAATACAAACATGATCCCGCTTTCTCCGTTTGATGGAGCCATAAAGAATCACGGTGAGATTCATCATATGACCAAACTTGCAAAAACTCGGTTTAATGGTCAGAGCATGCTGTAGGTGTATTTGTCCAGAAACCCCACTCCTGTGTGGATGTTACCTTGTCACTCAGAGTAGTATGACACAGCTATAATACAATATACACCTTGTGTCAGATCCCTTGCATCACTTCCAGTTTCAAGCACCAAGAGCACAATTAATGGGTCCTGTCTCTCAGGCCCCAGGAAGGCAATCCTTTGCCTTTAACCCTTGTTGGAATTAAAGGAGTGATACTACCTGCATTGTAGGGTTGGATTTGAAGACCTTTTCTGATGTCAGCTAGCCCAGGTGTGCCACAGAGCTCGGGGGACAAACGGTGCCTGTGTGTGTGCGTGCGTGCGTGTGTGTGTAAAGAGGGTTAACCGCAGCACGAATACAGACCATACACAACTTTGCACCCGGACGAAGGGGGATGTGGCTGCTGGACGCTGCCCCGTTTTAAGTCTGGGGGTGTGCTTGGAAAAGCTCTTGAGGGTGGTCTAGCGAGGTATCCGTGACACTGAGATAAGTGTTTCTCCAATTGCTCTGTCCCTTGTAACACTCTGAGGTTATTTCTACCTTGCAGCTTAGTTTGTAATAAATCACTCTGATGGCCATTTAGTACAACAGTGGCTTGTTGCTGTACTTCAAATTCAAATAATCCCCAGTCTCCCCGATTTTCAGGGCAGCTGTTGAAACTTAAACTCCTCATCCCCAAATGCTAATGGATATGGCTGTCAAAATAAACACAGATTCCCTTTCAATTAATTATTGTTTTGGGATTTGTGCACATGCCGGTTCCTGGTGTGTTTTTTAATTATTATTTATTTGTTCGTTAAGCTCTTCTTCACGCTTTGTTGTTGCTAGTCCTGTAGATTATACCAAAGAGAGAAAATCCTCAGATTTCAAACAGGAGCAGGGACAGGGCTGGATTCTGAGTAAATCCAAAATCAAAAGGAAAAAAATGAACAGGCACAGCTACCTGTGTGTAACTCTTGAGAATGATTCTGTAAAAGCACATCAGCCTTGCACTATGAAAGCGTAGGAAGAATTTGTTTGTGTGTGTGTGAGCTGATGTACACTTGTGAAGTGAATGATGTTAAAACAGAGAAATAAAGGCCAGATCCTTAACTGGTTTAAATAGATTCACCTTCATACCTTCCTCAGACCCACAGCAGTTTACATTTGCTGAGGATTTGACTCAATATAAGAATTCCAAATATCACTAAAAATAAACCATGTAGAAATAGTAAATAAAAATTAAAGACCTGTGTTACATAATGAATTTTAAATCTTCATTATTTCATGGAATAAGATAATTTGACATGAAAATACAACTTTCTTAGTATAGATGAAAAAGGTGGTTATTAAACTTATTGTTAATATGACCAGACAGTAAGAACTATTCAGTGAAACATGATCTGAAGAACTTGGGGAGGTAAAAGCAGTTATTCAAGTCTGAAATTACATCCTGTAAGAATTCAGGTGGAAGAATCAGATTTGCAGTGTTAAATCTGAGTCCAACAAGAATTTGTTTCTACTATCCACTGACTTCTAACTTGATCTGCTCAAGCAGATATGTAGTTATTGTATCTAAAAATAAATAACTGTTCTTATCTATTTATTTAGCATGCTTTCAGGCTGTCAGAAGTGTTAGAGTTAGATGTGAAACAACATCTACTGTAGATAAAATAAGAGAAAGCAGGGCAAAAAGGTCCTTGGCTAAAATTGAGTATATTTGCCTTTAAAAGGTAAGGAACTAATCGAATGCTTTACTAGCAGAAGAATATACACAACTTCAGAAATCAATCATGAATTCATTTTATAATTGCAGCTATTCTTCATTCATGCTAGGTGTCCTACCTATAGGGAGTTCTGTAGCTGCCTGTTTAATGTCCCCTGGCTGGTTGTAGATGGTCACTTTTTTCTCATCTGTTAGCTCCTTTGGTCATGTACTTCAATTTCCCTTGACTGTTTTTAAGGAAATTCTATTATGTCATGTCCTTTAACTTTCCACTTCTCTCTTCTCTCTTGGCATCACTTGTCTTCATCACACATCTCTCTTAATCTGCCCCAAAATTCACTCTTTATTTTTGCTGTATATCTCCTCGCTTTTCACACATGGTAGTGCTTCATTCTTCCACTCATGTGTTACTCACTCAGTCACTTTTAATGCATGGGAGGAAAAAAAGCTTTTCACGCTGCCCGCTGTCAAGTGCATTTAAGGGACCGTATTCATGGCAGAGAGTAAAAACTAGGTCTGGGGGCAATTAAATGCACTAGTGAAGCAGAGGAGTTTCCTGACTGCAGGGTCCACATGAGCATAATCCTTCCAAGAGCCGAGAAATTCTCATCCTTCGCTGGAGCCACAGGGAGCTGAAAGGCTCTGAACGCTTTGCAGGAGCACTTTATTAAATTTATGGAGAAAACAAAGACTATTTCATAAGGATGACTTATGAAACATTACTCTTTCCTTGTAGGGGCCTGCAGATTTTATGGTGCTGTCTTGTTCAATGCAACACCATTGCCAACATAGGAAGAGCCTTGGTAAAGCATTAGTTAAGAGATAAAAATGGAAAATCCCCTAGTGAGACCTAGATTTTGCTGATTACTCTGATGCCATGCTACAGCAATGGCACTGCTCTATTCTTCAGTCATGAATACCTAAACCAAATGACACATAACCATGGCAGTAGGAGTTCTATAAATGCAGACAGATGTGCTAATAATCTTGCCCCTTCTTTTGGTACATGGGTTGAGGTGATCAGTTGTTATGCAAATAGCTGGAATTGCATCTCAAAGTGTGATTTTGTAGTCTGAATTTGTTAATAAGCTAATTGGTCTGCATATTAAAAAGGATTCTTAAGGTATTTACACATGTACAATAGATGATTTTCAATCTTTTATCAACTTGGCTGCAATAAAGAAAATCAATTAAATGAAATAAAATGCCATGTTCAGTACTAAGGATTAGTGCTTGCAGAGATTTCACTGCAATAAAAATTTTCTAAGAAGAAAAACCTAAACTGATAGACTTGAGGGATTTTTTTTGGTCTTAACTAACTGGCTTACATATTTTCAGATGTGTTTCAGTTAAATTAAATGTTCCACTTGTGTGTTTCTCTCCCAGTCTACTACTGTGTTCACCAAACAAGAAATTCGTATGCTAATGCAGAACGAAATTGTAATCCTTTAAACTACACTGAAATTTTGAAAATGTAGAGAGGCGAATATCAGAGAAGTTTCAATGATACGCAGCATGCGTCTAGTGAATGTGGATCAAGAGCAATAGAATTGGTTCAGAATTAACTAGCTCCAAACCAGCAACATCCTCCTCTACCTTCCTTCCAAAAAATTGCTTAGGTTATTCCACGTGAATGAAGTGAACCTGAAGCACCATCTTCATCAAAAAATAACCCCATGTTGCTTTCCTCATCCCTCTCTCCCTCAATATGCCTTGCTGACTAGCAGTGGACAAATATAGTGTCCAGCGTATTTCTGCACTCACGATGTTAAATCTCATTATACACTCTTTAATATTAATGATGATGATAATTGTTCCCTTCTGAGGAGGTAGGAGTTGAAGGAGCCCAAAGGTGCTGTGCCATTGTATTTGTTCTGGTGGTCAGAAAAGCAGTTAGTTACTTAGTGTAGTTCCTCTATTCCCACTCATTCGGCCATCCACACCGAACAGAAAGCTATCCCACACTGGTATCCTTTGTACATCCAGGGAAGGTTCACACCTAATGTGCAGAGACACAGATTTCAGAGCTGTCATCTGACTTTAGCATCAAGTTTCACCTGTAACTGCAAAAACTGCTTAATCAAGACGGTCATCAAAAAACAGTTAATAAAATACTTCAGAAGGAAAGTTTTTTAAGCTGCTGGTTTAACAAAAGACTGCAGAAGTTCTGCTGAGTGGGAAAGTAGCTGATACTTGAAAGATTTGGTAACTAAATTTGGTGCCAGATATTCCCAGGTGACCTTACATACTGATTTACTTCTCCAGTCAGGCCTCACTGAAATTTGTAGCAGTATTTCTGTTGCCTGCAATAGGCTTTCTGTAAGTGTGTGTGTGTATGGACCTGCATGGCCACACTCAGTGAACCTCTACTAAACCTTTTTTTTCTTTAGTGAAATGGTGCAGGGCCATGAAGGAACATGCAGGTGCAGATCCATGCTGGAGCAGCTGACTGATATTTTCCTCTTGGTAAATTTAGCTCAACAGTTTCAAGAGTGGATTAAGGTCTTCTGTTGATTTAGCATGCGAAATCTCATCTACTTTAAAATATCCAACCAAGCTAGGCTAATAGCAATATTAAACTCTTGAAAGAGCCAGCATTCCTTTAAAATGTCTTGGGGGCATAAGAGCCAATCTTCACTGAAGGCAATAGGAATTTTACTACTGGAGTTCTCTGGATTTGAGATTAAAATACATCAATGTATTATATTAAATTATATTAAAACACATATATACATTCAGTATCCACAGAATGAGGCTGGATTAGCCATCACATACAGCAACGAGCTGGATTAACAACAAAGAGTTGCATTTCTAAGAGATGATTCCATGCCTGATGGATTCCTATTCCGTACAGTTTATATATATAACATTCAGATTAGAATTATACTGGAGGAAAGAATAGTGAAACATCATGATTGTATTGAGGTTGAGCAGTTATAATACAACTAACTACACTGTTTAAATATTCATTTTTATGAAAGACATTCATTATGCTCTTCATCTGGTAAGTTGCTCTCACTTAAGACTCATTCCAGTGTTCAATCTCTGATAGAACATTGGAAAAAATCATAAAATATTTAAATGCTCTCATTATGTTTTGGACAGCTTGTATTGACAGTGTATCTCATGCTTCATTTACAACAAAGCTTACAATTTTTGCTGCTTAGAGATAGCTGCAGCTCCTCTGAGGCAGAAGGTATTTGCTACTAAGAGTTAAAATGAGAATTGCTGGGATTGAAAACTAAAAGGCCCTTAACTAGTCTAATATCTTTGAAACTTGCCCTGAACCATTATTTTAAGTTATAGGGTAGATTAGATAACAATATTTAGACACACTGCATGGCATCCACCATAACATAAAACACCGTCTAGCAGAATATGAACACCAGTATAAAAATGGCATGGAATGGGATCCTCGTATGTTAAAGCTTTTTAATCTCTTAGCTTGTGTTTTGTTCTACCTTGTTCAGTGCAGCTTCCACCAATTACTGTACAAACCTAACAGATACATCTGTAATTTCATGCACTTGCTGAACCACCTTTTGTTGCATGTGTGACTGCGCCTTAGACTGAATGGCAGTACTAGCATTATTTTTCCTATGTACCTGTCTTAGATGTCCGCCACCCTAGCAAAAAGCTTCCTTTTGGAAGGGAAAGTTATCAGGCTGTAATATCTGAATCACTTTTATCTTTGTGCTGAAATCCCTTCTGTAAGAACAACACATTATTTGAAGACAAACTGGAAAAAAAAAAAGTGTATTATCGCGTAGAGGCTAGCCACGGGAGCTCTGAAGCTTCCTTTTGGATAAGCTTTTCAAATCTGAATTCTTATCCGAATATTTTGAGGAAGGCTGAGCTTTTCCAGGCCACATCTGCCACTGTATTCTCTGTAAAGTCTGCTCAGAATATTCTGAATGCAAAGTAGAGCCGCAATCACCAGCCACTCACCGTAGCTGCCGAAGCCATCAGTCTTGGCTAAAACCTCGTAGCACAGCCTTTAAGACGATGCTGTTTGGGACGCGATGCCCAGAGCTAGCGGGCCTGCAGTGAGCGGGCAGGGGGCTGTGGCTTGGCCCTACCCCCTGCAGTGCTCAAGGCTGCGGGCAGTGCTGGGTCCCCCTTGAGCCCTGTGCTTCAGGACAGCGGCTGTTGCCCTCTGGCTTCCACCTGACACAACCTCCCTCTTCCCAGCATCTCACGCACCCGGCTCCTGGCCGTTCGCGCCTCTCGCAGCCCTTCCAGCCTGCAACATCCCTGCAGTTGTCACTTCAAGCTCATCTTCCAGATGCATCCTTGGGCCTTGTCTGATACCTTAAGGCACGGGTGGGGAGTTTCAACACTTATTCTCTGGATTTATAATGAGCAGAAAAGTTGTAAATGAGTATAAGATAAGATCTACAATGAATTTGACTTCATCCTTCTCTGCCCTCCTTCTGCATGTCACACATCCCAGGCTTTTCAGGGTGGGGCGTTGTATTTTTGCCAGTGTTTGCACAATGCTTTGGCCAGCAGTGCCTGTTTCTGATTTGAACCTGACGGTCTAGGTATGGCTGTAATGTAAATATAAATAATAACGTAAGCTGATGAGAAGGTAAGAAGTTGTTTGCCCCTTCCTAAGGTGAAGAGAGAAAGGAATGGTCACAGCTGCTTTTAGCTGCATGAACTATTAATTCACAGGGTCAGGTACATAGAGATGAAGGAGCCGCTCAGCTTTTGGTGGCCCTACGGATTTTAGTGATAGGAAAAACTTTATTGACTAAATCTTTCAACTCATAATTTCTTAATTATGCTTTAGGAGCCATTTTGACACACACAAACTTAAAATCCTCTCTGTCACTAACCAAATGACAGACAGGGAAATAATGCTTATTCTGTAGTGACGGAAATGCCCAAGGAGTGTTTGTGGAATACAAAATGCAACATGGTGTCAGATCTTCCTGGGGATCAAAAGAACTGTGGCAATACAAATAAGAAGAATACTATGCTGAGGATGATGAACTTCACTGTGTGAGGTGATATTGACTGAGTATTTCCCAGAAAGAACTGTTGCAGATAAACTCACAGCAGAGTAAAATATGATGGGACCTTACTATCTGATATACCTATAGCAGGATGAGGGAACAGAGTAGGACCAGGTACTGGAGGGATGTCTCCATTTCGGGATCATGCTGTCCATTGAAACTGAAACACGGCGGGATTTTCTGGAAGGGAGGAAGGATCAGCACAGTGGTGAGGGAACATTTGATTATTGGATATTTGCCCTGGAGTGTGATGAACAAATGTAACTCATTAGTTTCTCTTGAAACAGAAGGTTGCTTTTTTTTTCTTTCACAGATATACTGTCAGGTGATTTTACAAGCTGCCCTGGTGAATTTTTTTCCTCCACTAAGTTTTTGTTCTTTTTTCATACACATTACTCATAAATGGGAGAGTATTGCTTATTAAGAGCACCTTAAAAGCTGACTAGTGAACCCACCAAATTCTAGATCGACGCATATGGTATCATTTTAATAGGGAGTCTTAGCAGTTTTTACCCAGCCTTTGTGCCAACAACTGCATCTGACAGAATGGTTATAATAATAACCCATTCCCTGCTTGATGCTTTTGCAACACTGTCTTCTTCAGTAGCAATCATGAAGGATTCTTCAAAGCACGGACCATTGGGCAGGATGAACAATGCCTTCACAAATGCAGAGTAATCAATGATTTCTGTTTTCTGAGAAATAATACTTTCAATTGTACTGTAGGCAGCATTTCCTCTGGTTGAATAAGTTGCTGAAGTGGAAAATTTTATTTAACAGCATTTGTTAAGAGTCTCGCAAGTCTCCACCGAATCTTTAGGAGTGGTACAAAAAGTCCGCTTTACCCGAGCGTTAAATTCTGGCTACTTCCTGGGTGAATATTTTTGTGCCTCCTGTTCAAATGGTCTTCTGTGAGGGGATGGGTCTCTCCTTTTGGGGATGTTCTGCGCTTTATAAAGAAGCTATTATTTGTCTGCCCTGGTGCAAACTTGTGCTGACCCACACCACTGGCCCACACTGTCTCTTCTTCTCTCTGATTCTTCTTTCACTCACATTGTTAGGGGGAGGGGGGCAGAGAGAGAAAGATATTACTGTGAAAGATTTTGATTGTATCTTGACATAAAAGGGGAGAAAAGTATATAATAAAGTACAGGCAGGAAGGGAAAACAATTTCTTATAAACCGTATTTCCAGTATGTATTTCACTTGGTTATCTTAGAGTTGTCTGGGTGAATGAGTCTGTACATTTTTCTGGTCAAATTAGAAATCTATGACTAACCTGTTGCTAACATTTTTATAACATTTCTGGAGATACAGTATCATTGGAAAGATGACGAAATGCATCCTACAGTTTTTACATCAACTCAACTGTGATGGCCCCTTTCTGGATCCAGCTGGAGTCTGGCACAGAAAGAGAGAGCAGCAAGACAACTCTGCCCTTTCTTCTCTTCCCTCAATGTCACGCTCTGCATTAGCTGACACAGGCTGGGTCCACAATCCCCAGCCTGCGCTCCCCTGAGAGAGCACCGCACTCGTGCCAGCCCCCAGGGCCAGAAGACAAACGAGAGCACCTCAGGAGGAACCTGGCTGAGTAATAGAGGTGCCAGCTGGAAAGGTTAAAGGCCACCCACCATTTGCACTGCAGTAGGTTAGCATCACTGACCTGTCTCAGAGCACAGCCACCAAAAAAAACAGCAAAAGATAATGCTTTTAGCCTATTATTTGGAGTTACTAGAATGCTTTAATTGAAGCAGAGCAAGCAAAGCTAATTCAAAATGTTATTAACTGTTTGTCTGCATGGGAGACATCTGGACTGCACACCATCCTCTCGTGAAGGGATACCCGAGCTAGCTCACTCTGAGCTAGTTCAAGTACTGCGAGTAATATTATCAGACTAGCATGGCACTCTGCCCAGACTAATTTATCTGTCTTTTCAAAGGCAGGAAGTCTGACAGGTCTGCTTTATTCAGTGCCTCAGTTGTCACTAATGAGCGCTGTGTAACTAGAGCCTCTGAACAGCACAATAATCAATTTAAAACAACTCTTGCAAGAGCTCCTTGAAGTTGAGTTCTCAGTCCTGTTAATGATGCAAGATGAGAGTCCACCTATGTAGACTAGCTGTCTAGAGTAAGCTTGCACGAACACTACGGAAGCGCAACACGAGGCAGAAAACACATCTCCGTGTCTGGAAACATACACCCCAGGTTCAGCTTCTGAGAGTCGTTTCAGAAATACCAAGGTTGGCCCACCTGTGCACCTACTAAAAGTCAAAGCTAAGACATCAAGGACTGGGGACAGAGCTCAACTTGTGCTTGAAAAATCCCACCCGCACTCTGTAATGACCCTGTTTCAGCTATTACTGCATTTTAAATTCTTCAGCATGCTGTTAAGTCAGGCCATCAGCGAGAGGGCAGCAGAGATGTTAAGCCTCACTGTCTGGTCCTGGCTCTTTGCTTTGACATTTTTATCAGTTTTCACTTCTTTTGTCTGTTTAATCTATTTCATTTTCCAAGGCCATCAGCTGTCTACTAAAGTTATTTTCTTGCCAGGCATTATTACTTTTTTTATTTTGAAATATTATTGACAGGTAGGATACCGGCAAACTGATACCTAATGCAATAATAAATTAGATACAGCTGTATCCCAGTTTCCTGATATAATCATATTAGAAGAAAGTCCTCTGTTATACACATGAGACCCTAATGAAGTCAACACAGCTGCTCATGTGTAAAAACAGCAGAATTTGATCCACTGAGTTCAGCTGGATCTGGCAGCTTTCCAGATTTTCTGAACTGAACTATTCTCATTTCAGACATCATGATCGCCAGTAGGAGCCAGTAACATTCAACATCAGAGCCACACTTCCCAGAGATAGTCCTCTCTAGAGCTGATTAAAATAACATAACCTCCAGAAATATAGTATCAACATCTCTATTTACATTCATTGCTTGAGGGGATATTAGTTTACTGTGCATTATATGGTAACATTCAAAATAATATTTATCATAGCCTGAACCAACTCTTTGCTCAGAGCCATTTGTAAAAGTCAATGAAAACATGAATTAATCTACCAACTCTATTCTAAATGGTTCAGAAACCTGCATCTCCATTCTTGATCTGTCTTTCCTCAAAACTGCAATTTTTAGTTTCTCCCACGGACCCTACTTTTTTGTAGTTTTCATCTCAAACTCAGAAAGGACAAATTGGAATATCTATTTCCAGAAGATGGTGACCCATACCTTCCTCCTTCCTCCCATGCTCTTTTCCACTCTGTCATCTCCATGCATGGGATCCAGGCTGTCTGCTTCAGAGAAGGGTTTAGGATTTCTTTTGTCCCTAAACCACAATAGCAGCTCTAAGATAAAATCTTTTTTTGCTTCTCCAAATGTCCAGTGGGCTCATCTGCTCTGATCCCACCACATCTCAAGTGCTACAGCATTCTTTTTAGTGGTTTTGGTAAACAATGTCTTATACGGGCAACATCTTCCTGAAAATAACGTCTCCCTTACCTAAGGCTATGTCATTAACTTCTTTCACATCTATCCTCAGGTGTGAAAATATATATTTATTTTTCCATGATGCTACAAAGCTGTTTAGTCTATTAATGTGGTATGATTCTCGCCATCATTTTGGCCATGCGTTTGTTGCAGATTCCTACCTGTTTATGTTATCTGTACATTGTATCTTGGAACTTATTTTGACTCAATTCAACAGGATAGAGTGTTTTTGTGATGCACTTACTTATACAGTACCTAGGCTGATGGGTTTCTAATAACAAGGATTTATAAGCACTGCACAAGTATAAATTACAATATCAACAGTATCTTTAATTTATACAGAAGGAATAGCAACTATCATTTCAGTGGCTGTTTTTACTGCATACATATTCTCATGCTTGCCACTAATAAAACAGATATCTAGAATGTGGAGCTTCTGAATGGTGTGGAGATATTGGAAATGCAGGATAACGAGACAACCTGTGGAAATTATTTAAAAAAACCAACCAAACAAAGAATAATCAATATGCTATGACTCAAGCAAAAACAAGAAACAACTTGCTAGTGATGTTACAGGCTTCAACTATTTTCTTCCACATTTTCATACTACTTGGCAGCCAAAAAGGATGAAACCATTTATAAATTCCACTACAGTTAGATATTTTGTCTTTAACCAAATGTAGTAGTCTCATCATTAAAAAAGTTAAACTTCCCATGACAGACCAGGGAGAGGGGGGGAGTGGTTTTGTCCAAAGTAAGCGTTGAGTCTGAAGTGTACAGTAAATTCAACACTAGTGTAAGACGGAAAAATGTATTGCCACTACTACTATTTGCTGAAACACACATGGGTTCAGTACTTCAAACCATGTAACTCGTCCCCACTACCTCTGAAAGACATGCCAGCAAATAACTGGTTTTGAAATGAATACTTTGGCCTTAGAGAAGACCATATTAAAACATACTTTATTTTGCAGGTCTTTCTCAGAATCCTTTTCCTGCCAATATGTAAATAAGATGCTAATCGAGAGGTGTGCAGGGAAAACACATTCTGACATGTTGGCGCATAGCATTTTCAAGCAATACACAGCACATTTATCATTATGTTAATGTGAGATCCCAAAGGCAGCATTGCCTTCAAGGCATACTTGAGCATGCCAAAGTTTTCCCTTTCGTCGGCAGCAAAATAGAAGATAGATTTGTCATTCATGAAAATGTGAAGATTCCTTGAGTTATGCACAGCAGTCAGAAACCCTAAAATAAAATAATATTTTGGTTTTGTGCAGGGTTATTTTTTCATTTGCATATCATGAGTAATTTATTATCCACTTTATTTTCCACCTTTTAGGGATGGCATAACTGAGGCATAGAGTTTAATGCAGCGTTTTTAAATAGTGCTGGTTGGAGTCCCATGCAGTTGGGCTGCTAATGGTGTTAAACACCGGTGTTTTCCTTTTCCTTTCCTTTTGTAACGTATACCTGAAAATGAGATTGTCTAGATAAAAAGTGAACAAACAACAAAGAACACAAGATCAGAGAGAGCTCCTAAAGTGTTTGCCTGAGCCACTTGCTCAAGGTCACACAGTAAGTCAGTGCAAGGGCTGTGAAAAGATTCATAACTCCTATTTCTCAGCTGATTCCAACCCTCATGTCACATAATACTCCGAAAGCTTAAAAGATGTTCCAAATGTCATATGAATCTTTTTTAAAAAGAGATGCAAATCTCAAGGATATGGCTTATGGTAAGGTTCCGAGAACAGCTTTTTCCTGTGAGCTTTAGGTGGTGAGGTTTAGCTATATTCCTGCATCAGTAAATGTCCCCAAACTTTCAGGTATCCCAAGTTTAATTTGAAGATGTAATCGTTAATGACTTAGCCTGTATATCCTTATGTTTCTCCTTCTACTTCCCATCTAAAAGCAAGGCACAGATATAACAATGAAAATATACAAAATTTAAGGTAACGGAAACCCTTCCAATAAAGAACTCAATGATTTGCTGGTTGAATCCAGGTCCCTATTGCCAAAATAAAATGTATATAACATGCATAAATGCATCAAAAATAATTTTAACATCAGTTAGATGTCTTAGGTTTCTTTTCTCGTTATTAGAAGGCTGCTCCATAAAATTAGTTTTCACTCATAAAACCTAGATCCCAGACATTTGCAAACTATTAGCTATCCTCAAACCATTCAGCAAAAGGCAAACAAATCCCCTCAAACAAAGAACAAGCACTTTGTTCCTTTACCTCCAGGGAGAAATTGCACATGATGTACTGGACAAAAGTGCGTATTTGGTTTCTATTTTAACCAAAGCACCCTGTACCTCTTCGGTATCAGGGTGCAGTTTGCTACTGTTATGAACCACTGCTCTGCCTTCTATTATGTTGCTTAGTGACAGCGGGCTCAAGTATCAGAAAGACGTTCTGGATCGTCATGGACGATTAAGTACCCATCTGGGCCTACTTACACATTTACGTGATTTTGCTGAGAACATACATGGTGGCAAAAACATGCCCATTAAGGGTCTCAGATGCCCTAAAAGACAATCAAATTCAAAGTCAGTAAAAACATAAAAACCAGAAGAGCAACCATGTCTCTGTGGCTGTTCGTACCTTTAATACCTTAATCTCAATGTGAATGTTTAAGGTAGGCTTAAACATGGATCATTCAAATGGGCAGGGTTCAAGTAGGGAACTGTCCCAGCAGTGCAGTAAAACTGCACAAAACTTTAATACCTTAATCTCAATGTGAATGTTTAAAGTAGGCTTAAACATGGATCATTCAAATGGACGGGGTTCAAGTCGGGAACTTTCCCAGCAGTGCAGTAAAACTGCACAAAATCAAAATGCTTCTAGTCAGCATTGCTAAAATCTGGAAATGTTGCTAGTTTTCATATGTTCAGGAAACCTTTTTTGCTTCAGCTTATGTTACTTTATTTTCTTTTAATCTTATCTATTTGTGCATTAAGGCAGACCGTGATGGTTTAGAATGGCAAACTTGCCACAGTTAACCAAGCAAGCAAAATCTGCACCTGAGGAACGCAACATTCACCAAGGAGTTTGGCCTGGGTTTCTCTCTGTTGCTGGGAACCTTCAATAAAACGGGATGTATTTATGAAACAGAGAAAAAACTACAATTGACATTCAACCCTGTTTAAGCCAAACAGAAAAGGGCACTCTGTTTTAAAGAGGTTTATGAGGAATAATATAAGCATTGATCAGTGGGAGACCTTAGAAAAGTACAAATAGCCTGGCTAAAGAAGACAGGAATATCTATTTTAAAAAGGAAACCACAAGTTAACAAGATAATTGAAAGCAGAAAATAAATGAGGAATTGTTAGTTGGATAGAAAGCTCACTAACAAAATAACATAGTAACAGTGAATGACTTCTTTAATTAGTTCTGCTCTTTAAAGTGGGGTAATTTATATTAGCACTGCTGCCCCAGAACTTCTTTTGAGCCTTCACTTGCTGTTGGCACTAATGGGCGGAAGCTGAAAAATCAAAATCTGTATTTCAGGTGCTTCATAGTCTGTGCATTCAGTTCATTTACCTTCATGGCAATCAAGTGAAGCAACCAATTGTTTCCCCATTAACCATAATCTTCTAATTTACCAGCCTTACAGTCAGTGAATTTTTATAAAATTAATTAAATAATAATATAATATCATAAATCAAAGTAAGGTTCTCGGGAAGGCAAAACATTAAGACTAGTTCTCCTAGACAGTACTTTCTTTGGAAGCATTGCAGCAGGCATTCTAATTCTAAAGGACTGGATGAGGCTTTGCTATGCCCATCACTAAACAGAGGACGCTGACCTGTCTCTGACAGTGCTCAAGTTGCTGCTGTGACAACAGAGAAACCTCTCCTTATTGTCCCTAGACCTTGCCACCACACTCAGGCTGCACTTGAGGAGAGTTCATGTTGTACTGCACAAATGCTTAGTTGCAGTTCCCATAAAGGCCTGCTTCACAAGTTGTAAAACTAACAAGCAAAGGCTTTTCATGAATTAATGAACAATATACCCCTCCGAATCTAACTGCACAGGTAAGTAAGTGCCCAACTTCATCAGCCCTAGATAGAAAGTATTAGCTGCCCAGTCTGAAGGAGCAAAGATTAACTCAGCTTCAGATGTCAGTGAACAATTCACATTTCTTTATTTCATCGTACTGTAGATCTTCCCATATTTACAGCTGTATAAATGTAAATAATTCAGGAGATGAAAGTGTAGCTCAGAAATGGGTGTCATGAGCTCTCCCTTCTTGTTGCATTACCAGCTGCAGGCCCTGACAAGGAAGGCGGCTAGGACAGTAGTATAGCACAGTGCACTTACCTGCCGGTCCAGCAAGATGAGCATGCCAACGAGCAAGCCCACCGCCTAAACGGGCAATGCGTGAGGGGAGCTGAGCCGCCCGGCTGAAAGGTCGTTCTGCAGGTTAACAACAGAGCCAGGATCCTGAGCCCTGACCGCCACGATGTCCAGACTCAGGCACACCACTTCCAAAGTCCTTGGCAGAAGTAGCTGTAGGGCTGGTGGTGATGTCTCTGCGTCACCCACCATGAGGTTCTGTCTCAGGGCACGGGGGTTAATTGCAGGGAATGTCAAATGAGAAAGGATAATGATGAGCTCAAAGAAATTTTGGTATTGCTAACTGAACCATCCGATTGCTTGGGTAACACTGTGGGAGTAAAACACACTGAAGTAATCATCATTTTTTTCCTGGAATTACCATTCCAGGTAATGGAAAAAACCATCATTTTTTCCATTACCTGGAAAAAAATGTATATGTATATGTACATATGTAAATATGTATATGTTATATACATATAACTCTTTTATATGTATTTATGTTTATATGTCTTTATGTATAAACACATGCACAAAGATATGTTTTCTCATTCTAACAATGCTGGGACATGAAATAAAAAGGCTAGTACTTCTTGTCAGTGCTAACCTGTCAAGATGCCACATCAGCATCACTAGAAGAAGTGAAGGGCCCTCTGAACCGAATGTGTTTTACCTCTTTGTTAGTGCTGACTCGATACTCATCTCCCTTCCTGTTATCCAAAACTTGCATGCATTTATAACATGGCTGATACTTCTAGGTCATGTATGTCTAGAAGTTTCCTGAATTTGTGACACATAAGTAATAATTTTTGTTCCAACATAGCTCCTTTTGATTTTTAGTCTGTGCCCCATGTAGGAAAAGGAGTATCCATCTCCAGTGTCTCCTTTTCATCTGGAACTGTTATCTGACTGCTCATGAGATAACTGGATGTACCAACAATTGCAGCTATTCCTACAGAAATTTTTATGCAAGTAATGATTCAGTCTTTCAATGTTATTGCTTTAAATATAATCAAAGAAGTAAAACATTTTTCAAGGAAACATCTGGAACTATGAATAATATCACAAATGTGTCCTTCTGTGTCCACCACAAACATCCAAGTGCAAATTATTATAACCCACTTCAAAATCCAAATTTTATTCTCTCATGTTAAATACCATTAATTCTTTGCTGCTGACAGTGCAAAAATAGCCTTTTGCTTTACCTATTTTATTTCAGTTAGAAAACTGTATTTTTTTCATTTTCATATTACTGCATTTCCCAGATTTAACTTACTGCCATGTAATTGCCCAGCATTTAAAAATAGAATGGCATTCAGTCCCAGAATGTATCACAGAGGAGTCTTAACCAGCAGGAGATGTCTGTTTAATCACTACTTAGAATTATTACAGCTACAGCAGGAGAACTATAGAAAGATTTGCCTTAAAAATTAAACCATGGAGAATGTTAGGACTGCCAAAAACTGGCTTTCTAAAGAAAAAAGAAAATTCTGACACTCACAAATACATCTGTGAATCTGTTCTGTGTGTTTGTAAAGGTAATGCTTTCCTGTGATCGTACAAAGAAGATTTAAGGATTTCATTAAAACCATGACATCTTGATCATGGAGACTCAGGTAATTTTCTGGCACTGTAAGATAGATGTTCAACTTACCTACAGTGCACTCAGGATGCAGCACAGTGGTGCAGTGCCTTGAACACATACTGTCCTCAAGGTCACAATCCACCTTACACCTCTCTGTGACAGAGACTGGAAAACATTGGAAATTGCTACATCAGTAAAATCTCCTACAGTAGAAGTGAATCCCTTTGTATTCATAGTCCCCTGCATTCGTAGTCCAATAGCAGTTCTAATTGTATGGCTGGAGAACTGGCTTATATGATAAAACCACCGGTATTTTAAAACAGAATCAATATTATTCAGTAGCCTGTTGTGGTGGTTACCTTCTGTCCCAAGTAATACATATTCGTAAAGCTGCTCAGATGCTCTAAGTATCTACTCAAGAGGCTCCAATGACTCTGAAGAAGTTGGAAATAATGTGCTTGCTGCCAGCCTTCATTTTGCAGGGAATTCTTGAAAAATTTTTCTATCTGAAGGACTTTAGGTACAGCAAAGACTCTTTTTCTTCTGTGTTATACCTATATCAGGACTGTGATAACTATTGGCTTCCTTATCAGACAAAGAGACCTTCTGAAAGCCTATATAAGCTTGTCAGGATTTACCAGGAGTGCTTTGTGTAGTTTCTTAAAGATCCATCAGAGCATGCAGGATAAAGCTTATTCTCCTGGGAAAGCTAGGAAAGACCTTCTTGCTCTGCACTGCATGCTGGTTTTGCCTTTTCTTTGCTAAAGTGGCATTGATTTCATTACTAGAAAGTCACCAAGTTGCATATTTATTATTTACACTGTTTATTAGCACATGGGTGTTATCCCTGGGGGAACCTGTGTGTGGCTCTGTTACCACCCCAAAACGTCATAGTCCAGGATCGAGTAGAGCAGGCAGCACAACTGTCAACATTAACCAGCATCCCTCCTTCACTGCTTGCACACTACCAGAACCAGAAGTGATTATACTCAATAACAAAATTTAAGATACATGATCCATGATGTTGTGCTGGGGCATTTGCTTAGAAGAGGACTACATCAACCCTTACACCCTCATTAACTACCAGGCAATTGTAGTTTTTGTCTATGCGATGGGTATCCCCGCACAGCACAGTGAAGGATAGACATGTTAAAACAGACATGGTGAAGCTGCCCCATTGAGCTAAGTACTTGTGTACTGTTTGAAGTGTATGAGTTAATTAGTTCATTCATAATATAAATTAATTAACTGTTATTATTAATAATAAAATCTGTGGTATTTCTGCATGACATTACATTACACTGTCTAGCCAAGGATGCAAAATATTGCTACAACTGAACCAGAATGCTGTAAAGATGGGTGAAAAGCCATCTGCACCTCCCAATCTGCATAAAAATGATGATCCAATGTTGTATTAGCATTTAATTCTCAAGTAAAAATCATGCATCTATCGGGTTTTTTTCTTACATGACAACTGTCATTTTTTTGACTTAGTCCTAAAGCTTGCATTGCCTTTCCCCCCAACACACACCGTCTCCTTCACTAGCACCAGTTCTGGACAAACCTGAACATACGTTGTTGCCTCTGGCATGAAATCAGAGGATATCATTGTATGCACAACCACATATGTGATGACCAGTATAACCTAACAGAAAAATTTGCAAACAAAAAGGTGGTTTACAGTTAATGATCTCTTGCTGTGACGTGTGTAGAGCTGTGTATCTATTTAAACAAAGGTTTCCTTGCTTTAGCTGTAATTTCACTGGTTAATTGTAGGGCTTGCCCTTTCTTTTCTTTAAGCATTCACCGCTTCCTTTGCAGTGGAAACTTTTTATTGAATCAATTTCTGTGTGAGAAATGCCATTGATCTTAAGCCATTTTCTTAAAGATGTAATACCATTTTTTACACCATTGTTTTAGGGAAAAAAAAAAAGTATTTGCAGTACTTCCAGGCATTCATTTGTTCAGCTCTTTTGGCATATGGATTTTAAACATTTAGGAGAAGGGTCCCATTATGTAGATTGCAAGGATACAGTGGAGGAAAAAGGTTTACCAGAAATTTTCCACTGTCAGTGGATGGACTGTGGCAGTGATAACATATTTCAGAAGTGCTTGCTTTTATGAGCAAATAATAAATCTGTGTGCTCTCTTTGTTTTAGGTAATGTGATTAATGGATCTCTTATAATAGAGGTGAAAAAGTATAAAACGATGCACAGATTTAATTCCTATCTACTTGTATTCAGGAGAATTTTCTGCAGTATGTGTTGCTGCTTTGAAATCTGTAGCATTTCCATGCATTCAAGCCACTGAAGGCTTGGCTTGGATCTCGTTTTTGCTATAAAATCCCCATTGTACACCATGACTTTTAAGTCTTTGAGACTGCGCCTGCAAAACAGCTGGGCAGTCTTAAGGAGGTTTAAGGGCTTTAGATTTAATATTGGACTATATGCCCCGGTGGACTTGGGAATGACAAATGCCGAGCCCAGGCAGTCCCATGAAGCCTTCTGCTGGCACTTGCTCTGAAGACCCACACTCCAGGCTTTCTCTTATCTCCCACCCTACTGCCAGAAAGGTACTTGAGAAAGGAAAATTTTGGCATTGGAAAGAACTTGGAAATACCATTTTACCTCCTCTGACACCTTCTGAAAAAAAAGGATAAGTCTTTCCTAAATTTGACACAAAGCCAAAGCCTTTGTGTCAAATCAAGCCTTCTTGATGGTGTCAGTGAGTGGAGAGGCAGGGAAAAACCTTGTATTGATTACAGAAGGTTAACCCCAAAGGGACTGTGAAAATGTGTTTTTTCACACAGCCTTAAGAAAAATTATGTGTGCTTGAGAGATGCTAAAATGTTGTTTTGAAGTTGTAAGCCGTGTCTAACGGTTTTAGTAATATTGCTATATAAAGTTGGAGCTGCAGAAGTTATCCAATGTGTATGTACTAGGTGTACATAAGAAAGTATATTCTGTATGTATAAAGTGTGCCCTACCTTATTCAAAAGCCTATCTGCTTTTATCAGTTGATTAGATATAAGTAATAAAAAAAAATCCTCTTATAAAAACGTGGACAGTCTCCTGGAAACAAAGTGGTTTGATATATTGCATTCGTTCACACACACACACTTTTTATCTACAATATGGTTGCAGTATATATTTTCCCACTCAAAGTGCGCGCATGCAGCTTTTTATCTAATAGTGTCTGGAAAAGCTACATTAAAAGTACCACAGGCTTCTGAAGTTCTGTTCTATGTTTTCCAATATCATGTGTAAAAAATGTTCTTGTCTGATACTGGAAGTGATCCCTATCAGTTCTACTTCATAAAACTCCTAGAGCTTTCATTTTCACACACCTTCACATTCTTCACAACCAGCAGTATTGATATGCCATATAACAGCCTATCTCTAGAATGACTGCAGTAAATAAGTACTACTAAAAATATCACAAAGATTGATCCCTTTTTTCCTGCCCAGTTATCTATGCTTAAATGATCAGATAGTTCCCCTGGGCATAAACACGAATAGCAAAAAAACACCTTTGAGAAGCAGTGTAGAATTTTCTGGATGAGCACTGAATTTTGGGGAGAGTTGGGCAAACCTTGACTCAAATTTATACACATTAAATCACTCTCCCCAATGTGAAAATAGTGCATGATCAGGACATCTATGGTCATCTAGTCTACCCAGGGTTTTCCCTGGCCACTTTGCAATGAACTGAGTTTATTACTACCTGAGCAGGTGAGCAGTAGATTCTGACACAGACTCCACTGGCACCACTACAAATGTGTTTACAAGCTTATCCTTCAGTGTAGTGCAGTTTCATTATGCTTCAGATGAACTGGTCTAATCTGTAATAACAAATCAATATGCCTACGTGCAGTTGCCTTGATGTGGCCAGTTACGTGAGCTGCTGTACCTGCATGCACCCTCTGTACCCTCCATGCAGCTCTGACACCCTCTTCTCACTGCCCACACATGCAAATAATTCCCAGAAGCAACAAGGACTTTTAAAATGGCTAGTTACAAGCCCCTAGTGCCCAGTAAGCTATGAAGAATAGCTTCTGCAGCAATACCATTACTCCTGTTGAGTATAGCCTGCTGTGTGAAAAAAGGACATTCAGTCTTGGTGTATAGATTTCAACTGACTGCATGAATGGTACTGATGTGATAGCACTTACCAGGTATGCATACTTACAATATATCTATAAACATCAGGAAGAAAAAAATAATGCATGCACCTCTGGTGGCTAGTGTGAAGGCTTCTACAAGCTTGGGACTGAACTAAGAGAATTATAACAAATTTCTATTTCATCCTCTTGATTGGGCTTTTCAGATGTGCAGAGAAGTGGCTAAGTCATCCAAACTACCCTGTGTCTGAAAAATGGCAAAGGAAAAAAGAGAGAGCCTGGAGAGGAGTTCAGAGGTGAGTTGCTTCCAACAGTCCTTCAGCAACATTTAATACCACCTTGTTTCTCACAGAGGTTTTACTCACTTACATGCACCACAACAGATACCACCCCCTAAAAAGGCAAAAGGGTCACACTGAGTATCTGACTCCTACCACCCAAGAAGGACACTTGCTCTTTCCATTCAACTGAGTGCCCCCAAGCACAAGGCAACCCAATACCTGTTTTTTTATTTACCATGGTGTATTGGGTTTCTGAGGCCAGGGTTTGGTAGCAGGGGCTACAGGGTTGGCTTCTGTGAGAAGTTGCTAGAAGCTTCCCCGATGTTCAATAGAGCCAATGCCAGCCGGCTCCAAGATGGATCCGCTGCTGGCCAAGGCCGAGCCCAACGGCGATGGTGGTAGTGCCTCTGGGATCACATAGTTGAGACAGGGAAAAAAATGGTACAGCAATTGCAGCTGAAGAGAGGAGTGAGAATATGCGAGAGCAGCAACTCTGCAGACACAAAGGTCAGTGAAGAAGGAGGGGCAGGAGGGGCTCCTGGCACCAGAGCAGAGATCCCCCTGCAGCCCGTGGTGAAGACCACAGTGAGGCAGGCTGTGCCCCTGCAGCCCATGGAGGTCCACAGTGGAGCAGATATCCACCTGCAGCCTGTGGAGGACCCCATGCCAGAGCAGATGAATGCCTGGAGGAGGCTGGTGGACCCATGGAGAAAGGGGAGCCCACACTGCAGCAGGTTTGCTGGCAGGACTTGTGACCCCTCAGAGGACCCACGCTGGTGCAGTCTGTTCCTGCAGGACTGCACCCTGTGGAAGGGATTCAAGAAGTGTAGCCCATAGGAAGGACTCACACTGGAGAAGTTCGTGGAGGACTGTCTCCTGCTGCAGGGACCTCATGCTGGAGCAGAGGGAGAGTGTGAGGAGTCCTCCCCTGAGGAGGAAGGAATGGCATAGACAACGTGTGATGAGACCACAACCCCCATTCCCCTGCGCTGCTGGGTGGGGAGGAGGTAGAGAAAATCATGAATAAAAAAAGAAGGGAACGGTGAAGCTAATGTGTTTTGAGATTTGTTTTTCATTCTCATTATCCTACTCTGATTTGATTGGTGATAAATTAAATTAATTTTCCCCAAGTCAAGTCTGTTTTGCCCGCGACAGTAATTACTGAGTGATCTCCCTGTCCTTATCTTGACCCACGAGCCTGTCGTTACATTACCTTTCCCCTTCCAGCCAAGGAGGGGAGTGACAGAGCGGCTTTGGTGGGCACCTGGCGTCCAGCCAGGGTCAACACACCACACATAGGTCTTGGTAGAAGAGGCACCAGACATCTTACCACGCACTTCTTTCAAGAAGACAAGAAATTTCCATTAGAAACTTGAGATGGAAGAGTGCTGGGTATAGAAGAACAGAGTGCAGAGGTGGGGGGACAGAGGGGTGAGTGGCTTCCCATGGAGCAGTGTAGGGCTTCTGGGGGTTTTTCCCTGAAGAGGCCTAATACAGCAGCAATGATTTGAGGAAAGCAGAGCATAGGATTAGTGGATTTAGGAAAAACCAGCAGAAGCAAAAACTGTGGAGGGGGACATTTGCTTAAAATATTGGCACCATCTTGCTTTGGCTTACACTCCCTTTATTAAGTATTGGCTTTCAGAGAGGATATGCAGTAGTTTGATAACTTTGGTTTGGTAATAGATCATATAGCACCAATAAAAAGGTAGTGGTGGTGGGGAAACCCATTCCTCCCAAAGCCAAAGCATTCCCAGCTAATGAAAACTGTGACAGAGTCATTACCACCATAGGGGTTCTGATTACATCTGTTGATACAAGATTGATTTTTCTTGGCCCACAGTCAACTGCCATCTCTGCAAACAGCTCACAGCAATACAGCCCGTGGGGGGTTATTTAAGAGCCGCTGACCTAGGCGGCACTGTTTGGTTTACTGTTTTCTCGTGAATGCTCCCAGACATTTTGGTGCCTGCGTAAGTATGGGGCTCACCAACAGCAGCCAATGCAGGTCATAAAACACTGTAATAGAGGATTTCCATTTCAGCTGTAACTCTGTCCTGAATTCAGGGCTGCTGCCTCTGAAGCATTATACTTAAGGGTGTTTACGATTCAGAAGAAACAGAGCTTTTATCTCTTTGGCTTTGATCTCCTCTGTATTCTCTTAAATATAATTAAACCTGGCACATCATTTCCCCTCTTCTCACTTTCTTTATGAAACAAAACATTTATGCACAAATTAGGAACTTTAAAAAAAGACAGTTCCAAGGAGTAACAAAATAATTTTGGGACATTTCAGCTCCACCTCGTATATCACTTCCCAGCAAACATGGTGCATTCCATCTTGGCTAGCTTCTGAACCAGAACTTTTTATTTCATTTTTCCTAACACAGTATAATTTACTGAAATTCCTCTTAATGTCTGCCATTACTAACCTGGAATTGGGAGTGTGAATGTTAATATCCTTCTTATAACACAGCATTAAATGAATTTGACAATGCTGGCATCCAACCAAAGCACAAGTCTCACTGACAAACTGCAGAAACTCCATCTTGTGGTTTGACCCATTGACTAAACTCATGAAAAAAATTTGTAACGAAACCTTAAATTCATTGAAGCTTTCAACAAAACTGCATTATTCAAAGTTTTAACACAGGCTGAGGAGAGTAGAGCTAAGCTTGCCCCCTTAAACAACTCGATTCAAGTTCAGTGCCTAAGGAGATATGAAGTGCACAATAACGCTATGACCCATTCATTTCATTCCTTACTGTGTATGCAGTTTTGCACAGCACAAAGAAACAAAACCCAAGGTACTTTTCAAAGCTGTTTTGTGTTGTCCTGTTAAACTCTGAATTCAGACCTCAGAACTTTTGAATCTCTAGCAAGGATTCTCCACTTGTTGTTAGTAAGATCTTTCCTAGCACCTCTAATTGCGATATCCCATTACATTCCAAGTAATTATGGGTTTATCCTCACAATACTCCCTCCCATCACATAGCAGCAAAAGTATTACCATCTTACAGATGAAGACCTGAGGCTCAAAATGATTACATGATTTACCCACTGTCACAACAGAATTTTGAAGCGCAGCGAAATTTTATCCCACACTGAAGGACTACTTTTATACTGATACTAGAATGCTATGCAGTGAGAAGAAAATTTGAAAATAGGCTGTTAGGCGAGACACCTGGTATGATTAGCTCAACTGAACCTAATGGATTACATGTAAGACTGATTAATTACATGAAAGACTGATGCACTACCTGAAAGACTAATGAAACTGCTGAATGCACCGTGCTGAGTTTCGTTAAAAGTGTACTTGCTTTACAGTAAGTGATGGCTCACTCGGAAAGACAGAAGCTAGGCTGCTTGTGGTTAACACTGTAACAGATGAATCCCAAAATGGGATACTTGTTGGGCTGTACTTTATCTTGCCAGATCACGTGAAGACTTTCTCTAAAATCTACCTGAACAGGGCACAGCCAAGTTACTAGTCCTGTCCATGTCACCTGAGCCAGGTGAGGGCAGCTAGCACGTGTTAGACTTGCTGTGCCTGTGCAGTCTGAGCGTGATTGCATTAGTTCTTGTGCTTCCTGGCACCACACACATGCAAGAGCTTTGCACACACGGAATTGCACACATGTAAGAGCTTTGCGGTCACTCTGAATGCAGCTATTGCTTAACCTCAGCTGGGATGAGTCTAGAAATCAGAGATCCTTGATTCAATTAGGTTACCCATGCAAAGAGTACAAAATGACCCATTCGGGTTTACGAATACTTATAGGGGAAAAAAAAATAGGACACCAGACTTTTCTTCAAGCTAATAAAAGAAGACACTGCAAGATGTTGCCAGTGAATGGGAACAGAAGCTACACAAATTTCAGTGATTTTCATTGATGTGATTTTTTTCACCTTTAATGCAAGTCTCATGAGTTAGGGATTTTTCATAAAGCCTACAACTGCTGTAATTATTTTACTCTTAGCATGTCTATTTCCACTAAAAAAAAAATGTTTCTATCCCTCAATGGCTGTACACAAAACACGTTTAAACTATGAACACTGACGTTTTAAGTACCAGAAGAATGAAAAGATGCCCACACTTTTTTTATGCATGATGTTGGCAATGGGTAAACTAATCTGGGAATGAAATGCACAACAGTTTTAAGTGAACATGGGAGTTACCTAGGAACAGAATGTGCAGATGGGTTGCCCTATTACTTGGAGTCTTTAATTTTCATGAATATCTGGAATGAAGAAAAAAAGTTAACTTTTGGACATGCAAATAATTAAAGGTGCTTTGGCCTGTGTTTTGCAAAAAATGTAATTAGATGCTTGTCATAGTTCTTCCTCAACTTTAAAAAAACCCCAGAGAATATGCATGCCAGCCCCATGTCCCACTCGCAATGCATCCTGGAGAGATGCCCTGCCAGCCTCACGCTGCAAATACCCCACAATACCCATCTGATACATTCTCGGAGGATTTCTCATCTTTCAGCCACAGATCTTTGATACTGCTACTTAATAAAAGCTTTAAAAATAAAAAAGAGAATAAAACAAAACTAGATGCTCAGAATAAAAGGATAAATAAACAAAAGAGAAGCCCAGCATCCTTGAGAATGTATGACTACTCTGAGTCAGTGTTTTACAGATAAATGAAGGCTAGACGAGTGAGCACATAGCAGTCTTAAAGACAGCAAATTCTCTTTTTGGTGGGAAAAAAAAAAGAAGAAAATACATATAATCCAGACCTTTTAGCATATGTTGTATAAGTTTGTTTTTCAGTCATATCAGACATTATCTGATGTAACAATTTTTGTCAGCAGCCTGATGTGACAGCGCAACACAGCTCAACAGAACCTCAAAGGAGGTGATTGTTTCAGGTGTGTTCTGTTTAGAAACATAATCTTTTCCCGCGTTCCAGTCTTTGAAGCAGGCTTGGAGCAGACTCACATTGCTGGAAGACGTAGATATTTTTGCTATGCTGACAAGAAATTGTTCCTTCTAGACACGCTCTGTAAAGCATGTGGGACTGTCACATGTGTCTCATTAAATGAACTGACGTGCTGAGGTAGCAGCATAGGTTATTATTTATAGAGCACTACTATTTCTGGTATATACATGAGACAGTGCCAAATACTATGCAGGACTATCCACACTTTTCAAAGCTGTAAATTTGGCCACTAAATATATTCATTTTGGGGGGAGAGCTGAAAAGGCGAAGTGTAATGAACGGAGAAAAAAGGAGGTGAACTATTTGTGAATGCCACCTTAAGGCTCTATTTTGCAGACCACTGCCCATTCATGACATCAATAAATTGTCCTATTTATTCCATCTAAACCAAAGTAATCTTTCTCAATGTCCTTGTAGTGCACTTGGTCCATTGTTGATCTTGCTCTACGCCAGCAAAACCGATCTAGTAATTACCAAGGGCTCATTTGAAGAGAAGAAGCAAGAGCCACGCACAGTTCGTCATTCTCACAGAAAAGCCTTCAGGTCATACTGCAGAAATAAAAGATAAGGTAAAAAGGATGCAGAGAAATACTATTACTTATTACCTGTGATTTATTTGGGTAAAAGATAATGCCAATTCTTCAGTTGTCCAAAGTGGACACCTTATTTCTAATTATTGTAGAAAACAAGGGAGATATCACATAGGACCTAGGTGGGAGAATATGACTGTCAACTTGCCATGATGTAGTGCTGGAAGGTTTATTATCATTTATTAGGGCAGAAAGAATTAAAATAATTTATATTTATCGCTTCAATCAAATAAGATTGTAATGTAGCCCTTTTTCTTCAGTAAATCAATATGACAGGAGAGGAAAAGCCCTCTGCAGTGACTGAAGTATGATGTAGACCTATACATCGACAGAAATACCACATAACTTTCACAACCTGCTTCTGATCACACAAAAAATGAGGTGGAATGCTATCTTCACAGAAATAGGTTCAAAAGTTATATGGCTTGACCATTTCCTAGTTGGCTTACAGATACAAAATACTTCAAAAGTGTGTGGGTAACTGAGAATATGATATGAAAAATCAGATTCAAACAGAGAGCACCATGTTATACCTGTAGTGAGGGAAAGAAGAAAACGGAACAGAAATTGCAAAATTGAACACATAATCTAAATTGAATAATCATGGCAGTCAATAGTATCTACAACTATTGGCATTACCTAGTAGCTGTGTAGACATGAATGACACAATGAATTGGGGAAAAGAAGAAAAATACAGCAGCCAAATCTTGTCTTGTCTGAAATCTTCTCCCATCTCTTTCTACCATCTCTAAAGCTGTCTGAAGAATTTTGGCTATTTTATATAGCTGGCCAAAAGTTAGTAGGAAAGATTCATTCATTTTACTTCAATATTTTTAACTAACTTCACAGCCTTTGGCACACTTTTGGAGACTTATCCACCTCTTATGAATCAGTGCAATTGGGATAACAGTCAATGTGCTACGTTGAAGTGTAAAAACAAAACCGCATAAAAATGGGTGTGGCAGGGTCTTAGAAAGCCACTGAGATATGTACGGTATGGAGTGATCAAAAATAGATGAGAGGAGGCCAGGGACCTAAAACAATACATATGCCATATACTTCAGCTCAGTTCTTTCATCTTTACATACTTGTCTCTTGACTGTATTCAGGTATGGTTTATTCTATGTCCTTATTTCTAAATAAAGGAATACCTATCTAAATCAAATGAATCTTCTGTTTTCTATTGCCCTCTGAAGTCCTGAGCATCCTCAACACTCACTGGAGCTGAGAAGCCTTTCAAGAGCTGCTTCGTGCACAATAACAGTTATTGACGTAACTTGCATTTATAATACAGAGAAAGTCTTCTTTGTGCAGCCAGCACTGTACCACATACAGTATAAAGGCAGCTGTGCCAGATCCTTAATTACATTTGGTGGCTTTTTCTTAAAGGCCGTGAGAAACAACTGTACATCTTATTTGTCAAAAGAGCTCCGATTGTTAGCCAGTCAGATCCACAATTTTTTATGAGCTTGATGTGTTGTTTCTGCTTTCACCGATTAATGAGATAGTGTCCCTTACAGTAGGTCACAAATTGGATTCCGTAAAAAAGGACATTACAGGTTTACAGCTTTTGGGGAAAAGAAAGAAAACACAAAAGCAAGCAAGTGCAAGGCACAATGGGCATTGACCAGCCCTTCCTTTGGGACTTCCTTCGGGAGCAAGTGATCATTTCTCAAAGACTGCTAATATTCTGATCTACAAGGCAAACACATTCAGGGTTTTTTCATCAGGGAGCATTTATCCTCACTGAATCTTGCATGTAAACCTATAAGGTCTTGGTGTGTGTCCCACTATATATATAGTGTCCGTGGGAACCATAAAGAGCTTCCCAGCAGCAGGCTGGCTTTAGGTGCCTCTTCATCACTTCTGAGAAAGGATCACTTCAATGCATTAGTAATAGCATAACAAGATGGAGAACCTCTTGAAACCACCTCCATTACACAGTGTACCACAGCTACTGACAAGGCACATTACCTGCACACTATCCATCTGCTCTTTCACTACAGTGATTGCTCTTTTGTGAGCTGTTAAGGTAAGAATTGCTCTTTTCATCTGCCATAGTCCAGCAATTGTACAGAAACATTTGGTCTTAATTATATGATATTATGATCAAATATGCTTTCTTTTTAATCACTCTTTGGATGATTTATTTTGTGTACATTCAATCTAATGGGCAAGTACTTTCAAAAGTAAACATATTAACCAGCTCTTGAAAAACCTACACAAAACATGATTCTAAATCTGCTTGCAGTGCATTAATCAAGTGGCAGAGTAAGTAAATATTGATACGTAATTTAATCTTACAAACTGTCCACAAATAAAGACATATGGCTTCAGACAGAGGGTTTCCGTATCTGGCCCTTGCTCCATGATCAAGTATAAAACCCACTGCCTTGTAAGGCAGGGAAACAAGAGTTTAAGAGTGTGCTGCTTAATCATCTGAACTAAAGAGTTTAAAAAATAGATCTATAATAGTTTGTAATTAAAAGTGGCATCACTAAGGATGGAGCAGTGCTTCGGGGTAAAGTGACTTAAGAGGACACAAGAAAGCAAGAGGAAAAAAAGTAGACACTAATGCCAAAAGCAGCCTCCTGACCAGCGCACTGAGTTTTTGTATCCCAGCTGAAAACATTTCTAGACAGGCTGGTAATGCTTGAAGTGGGCTTTAGGGCAAGACCGTTAATGGTAGGGTATTCAACATAACCCCACAAGCCGATCTGAAAACAGAGCTCAGCAATGTTAGCAAAATTAACTGCAATAAGTAACTGCAAAGAATGTGCTGTAGGCAAAGAAACATCATCCTCTACTGTGGCAGGAATAAAATGCTTTAAAATATACTATTCCTGCCTAAAGGGAGCCAGTGCTTTAATGATACATCCTGGCTCAGAGTGACCCTGAAATACATCTGTTCTTTCTGCTCTGCTGTGCAACCCCTGCACAGGTACAGTGACTCCTTCCACATAGCTCATGTGAAATCCTGTTTAGAAGTGCAACTGCCAACGATGTAAATCTATGCTGCAGAGAAGCCCCTGCAGCCCCTGTAGAGATCATGCTGGAGCAGATACCCACCCTGCTGCCCAAGAAGAAGCCACACTGGAGCAGGTGGATATTACCTGAATAAAGAGCCCACACTGGAGCAGGTTTATCCTGAAGGACTGCTGCCCATGGAGGACCCACACCAGAGCAAGGGAACAGTGTGAGAAGGAAGGAGCAGCAAAGAGGAGCTATCATGGACTGACCACAAACATCCATTCCCATCCCCCTGTGCTATTGGGTCGGGGGAGGTAGAAGGGTGGGAATGAAGGAGTGAAGTTGAGCCTGGGAAAAAGCAGGAGGGGGTAAGGTGCTGTTTTAATTTTGTCTTTGTTTCTCACTATCCAAGTCTCTTTTAATTGGCAATAAATTAAAGTAATTTTCCCTAAATTGAGTCTGTTTGGCCTGTGATGGTAATTGGTAACTGTCTTTATTTTGACCCATGAGCTCTTTTTATCATATTTTCTTACCTTACCTTACTGAGGAGGGGGAGTAATGGAACAGCTGGGTGGGTGTCTGGCTGCTGGCCAAGGTTAAACCACCACACATGCACATTGAAATAATTGTATCAAAGAAAAAATAAGTCTTAAGTTGGAGCCTAGAAATCCAGCTGATGCTACCAACAGCTCCAAATGCACTAGGTGTGCCAAGTTTCTCAATAAACCTTGAGATAGTTGGGAACGAAGTTCTGACTGGGTTTTTGGGTAAAGAGATTACAGCTGAACTAGGTCATGCCTCCCTTTCACCTCCCAAGAAATGTAACTGTAAACTGAGTTGAAAATTGTCTTATTTCCTAAAAGAAACAATCATTTGTGGAGAATCCTAATTTTTGCTTTGGTTAAACGCACCCCTTGAACTGTAACACAGCGGACAGTGCATGCCTGGTCAGGGCACTTGGCTGATATTCACACAGGTGAACCACTCATATATACGATATGATTTGTTACTTCATTGCAAGCTTAAATACAATTTACAACCCTCTGAACTCCTGCCTTACCTGAGTCCCAATCGATAAATGGCACACAGTGACTTCTGATGTTTACTTAAAATAATTTTATTTAAATACCTGTTAAACCATTGTGAAGGTCAAGACCAAGGTGCATAAATCTTCTAGGGACAGATAGTGCATGTACAAAACACTAAGAGGCAGTGGAGCTATAGGAAATAAATTCACAATGCAATAATGAGAGATTATACAGTTGAGACCAGTATGATTGATGAGCTTTATCACAGAAAAATTGCCAAAGCTCTCTGATTTCTTTTGGAAAAGGATTATGGGTATCAAAACCTCAGAATTTATTATTCTGATAGGTATCATATGGGAGATATTTCAAGCATATTTTAACATAGTGACAAGAGCCTTCGTACCAGGACAATATGCATTTCAAAGAGTCAATATGCATTTAGTTTCCTTCATTAGAAGAAGGCTGAATATACACAAATATAAATATTGGAACAGCAGTACTGGATGTGAGTACAAATTAAATACACACTCGCTTTTCACATGCCACAGCCAGGTGAGGACAAAAATCCTTCAGTAACTTCGATATTTCTATACTATGAAATCCCAAATCTAGGAATGATTTTTCATAAGAACCTTTAGTTTCTGCAGGAAACACTATATATGGTTACCTGGCATTTTCTGTCAAGTGTATCCACCAGGCCATAGCAGGAATTGTCTCTGTAGTCTATGCCAGAAGGATGCTTTTCTCTACCAGACTCCTCTGCAAAATAAACCTTCCCAAGTCTTACTTCAAAGCTGTTGCATTCCCTCATTGCTGTGATTTCGGCTAGCACACAACCTGTCCTACAGTGCTGCTCACCAGCACTTCTTTGGCAACGGTGTGCATGTGCACAGCCAGAGAGTCACCTTCTACATACAAAGATTTTAATCATTCCGGGAACTGTGGGCTCCTGAGCGTATGGAAGGGCTGCGAGAAGGCCAAGCTAGGCTGCACAGACTCTTGAATAAATTAGAAGAGCCTCAGGCCTCCTAGAGGCGGTTCAAGCAGCAGGAGCTACCCGCACGCTGCCCCTTGCACTGGCGCCCTGCAGAAGTCAGAGCGTGGGATGCCGTACTCTCTGGAATGAAAAGTCTTACAATGTCGCTGCCTGCAACACAAGACACGCGTTTCAAAATCGTTCTCTAATTGCACCATGTCTGGCGCCTGCCTGCCTTCCTTACACTTTGCAGACAAACAGTGGTTTATTTTGAAAAAGCATGCAAAAGGCAGGCCTCATTAGAGGCTCAGTTCTGCAGCGCGCTCAGGGACGTCATGCCTCAGAGCAGGTACTCAGCCGCCTGCAGAACGACGCTCTGTGATGCTACACGCTAGCCAAAGACGTTAGTGTCATTACGCTCTGTACAAAGTGCGTTTGTTGTAAACGAATACGAGCAAAAGTCTTTTGCTGCAAATGGGCAGTTTTTTCACCTGCAAACTGTAAACAGAGGCTGTACAAAATGTGAGCCATGGATGAAGGCTTCCTGAAGCCCTTCGGAAAAAAACCCTTCCAAAAATAACACAATATGCAAAGCAGCTGTGGCAGAGACGAGGTGAGCAAAAATGAGAAATCAGGTTCCTGAGAATGTCAAGGCATCTTTCCCATCAGTTCTAAATTTGTGTATTTTACAGTGTTGAAATTCACTGTGAATAGCTAAATGTCCTGAATCTCCTTCATGATTTATTTTGAACCACACATTCTTGTAAGGATTTCTGATCATCAATTTACCCTGTTGGTTTCATTTGAAGTTAAAAAGGTATGTCATGTGGGAACTGTACCTATCCAAGCTACTAATCCTCTTTAGCCTGTGAGATACAATACGCTGGATTATTACCCATCGAAGGGGACCACCATGCAGTGACAGCAGAAATGGCAAGGCAGCAGAATCAAGAAAGGATTTAAAGCAGGTAGATCTGAAGAGTGGAAGGTTGCACCTGGTCTTTGGTATTTCCAGACTGTTGTTTTAAAATGTGTGTAGCTTGTTCATAATTGGAAGCGTGAGATGTCTGGTTTGAATCTGGCTTGTTTTGAAGATTGCCAACTATACCAAATACGTTTTTTAAATGGAAAACAAAAGAGAGTGATCATTAGTGGCTCATTCGGTGGCACTGAATGTCAGTAAATAATTAGCATTTTCCAGTCTGCAGAGCTGCAGCATTGGCATCTCTGTTATTCTAGGTACAATAGGAGAATCTCAGTAATGTGTGGTTTGTACAATACGTAATGAGTTTGTAACAAAGCCTTTTCTAGATCCGCTCTACTGATAACATGCACCTTAGATGATACAACTGCACGGTGCTACATTGCAAAACAGCATCAGTTCAGTAACTGGCAGTACCTTCCAAACACTTATATCTTGTCTTACAAGTTGTTTTGGTCCTTTGTAACAAAGAGTTAAGAGCTAGAATGAAATAAATATTGAGCTAAATTTTTGCCCCAGATCTAAATTCATATTTTTCTTGTTTTTTTAAAGAAAAATCTTAATGAATTTTCTAATTTTTGTTTTTCTGGTATTATTATTTATTATTCTGTGATCTTTACATTATTTAAGGATGATATAATAATATATTCATAATTTAGGCCCCTATTCTCCATGTATTTCTATCTAAAGTGAGTCTAAGCTGATTCCCAATGAACCGTGTTGTTATTTTCACTGTATTAAGAAATGAAACTGAATTTTCCAAGAGAAACTGATGGTATTTGGTTCCTACATGCTACAGATGTTAATTGGGATCCAGCCTGTTAATTGGGATCCAGCCTATGCTGGGGTTTGGTTTTGTTTTTGTTTTTTTTTTTTTTCCCCAGCTTCTAGGACTTAATGGCAAGGTTGTTAAATGCCTTTAATTAGCAACAGTCTCTGACATTTTCTTCACCTATTTGTTCCACACTTAATTCAATGGAAATTAATTTGAAAGTTAAAGAAGGTAAGGTGTTGTTTTCCGGTTGCATCTGATTGTGACTTCTCTCTTTTTAAAGAAGGAAATATTAACTGCCTGTCTCTATACATGCATCTCTTATCTTGACCAAGTCAGAAGGACCAGATCTACTATGGCTTTTTTGGTGACCCTGCTCCACAGCTGCCCGGTCACCTTCCCACAGAGTTTCATGGGAAGGGAACACTCCTCTTCCCGTTCTGTGCAGGGAAGCCCACAGCAGTTCTCACCGGCTGCATTAGGCTGACAAACAGCACAGGCATTAATTGCTGTCTACATCCATTTGTGTGCTAAATCTAGCTGCTTTCTGTCTTTGGAGAAAATTGCATATGAAATCAATAAGCTCAGGGAAAAAGGCTATAAAAATACAATTCTTTAAGTGGAAGGAAAGCAAATTGCCCATGCTGCTCAGGTAGTTTTGGATTTGTTGCCTGTTTCCATATGAGAGATTTCCTTCCCAATAACTTAAGTCTCAAAAATTATTGTTAGTCAGTGCAAACCTAAAAGTCTGAGGCATTAATCTTTATATATGTTCCCTTCTATTGCCTGTTACTTTATTTATGGAAATCATTTTGCTGGAGTAATACCATAAGCTATACAACTTGTTTTCATGAGGAACTGAAGTTTTAAAAAATAACTCAAAATAAAACTAGACATGAAATATAATTTGAAAAGCACCACATAACAATTACAAATATTTATTACTTGCAGTAAATATTGCTCTGGTTTCCATGTAGGTGAAGCTTTTTAATACTGCTACAAGCCACTATTTATATCTCCTCTTTATCATTCAGGAGTTTAAAACCTCTCAAGTGCCTCCTCCTTACTTTGAGGATTCACAGGCCACCTGTACCTTTTAACACATCACTCATCTAAACAATAGATTTACATCTCTGAAAATAAACTCAGGCTACATGTGAGAGCTTTGCTCACAGCACAGATATCAGCATTGGTTTTGGATAGAAAAGAAAACCCTGTTTGTTGCAAAAGTAAAGTAACTAAATCTCACCTAAATGGCAGCAAAATACAATATGAAAGTTCATTATTTACCTCCAGTATCTCACCAACAATTCTCAAACGGATGTGATTCTTTAAGACTCATGGTGTGCTCCAAGCTCATATACCAGGGAGCCAGACCTCAGCTTGAAAGAAAACTTGGAAGAAAAATCAGAGGAATAAGTACTGTAGACATCATAGTGTTTACAGAGCCTGGCCCATGAACTAAATAAGGAAGATAATGAAATGTGTGCAAATAAACTGAACTTGATTTGCATCTGTATCTCTGGAGCTGGGTATGCAAATAGCCATCTTTATGTACTAATGTTGCACCTGCAGGTGTAATCAGAAGCACTGTTTCAGGTGTGCTATACCTTTACCTTTGTATGAATGTGTTATTTTAATTTTAAAAAAACCTCTAAAACCTGTGAAGAGCTTGATGTTGTGGTACTGAGGAGAATGGGAAGGAGTTAAAAAATTGCCATTTAGTTGTCATCTGGAAACCTCCCTCTAAACTTTTCTCATTGTCTCTCATCCTGTGAAGCATCTCCAAGCCTGTTATTCTGTTCCCATCCATGCTGCTAGCAAACACACAAGGCAACTATTACTGTAACAATGCAGTACAGACACCATTTGTATCTCTATGTGATGTCGTATGCACATGATGCATGATGTCAAAAATGCACCAGGGTATTCTGCAGATACTTCAGGATTGAAATACTCTACTGGTAAAAGAATATTTTGATACATTAGATTTATAGATGCTGGAGGATTTGTGCACCTGCTTGACTTAAGCGCACAGACACCACCATCAGCAATCTTTTATGCTCACAGTCAGGACCGTATGTAAATCCTTGAAAGATCAGTGGCATAAATGATACACCCTTATCCCTCACCCCTGCCTATCTAAACTAAAAGGGCATATGCTATTTCCAGAATCAGTTCACTAGACTTCTAATTACAATATCATTTCCATTAGTGAAACCCTGTAAAACTTGCATTTTCTGATTTTGTTTTGAAAATAATGCAAAAAAATGAAAAATTAATAAAGCACGTAAGTTGTTTTAAGAGTGGCTCAGATCTGATCCATACCCAGCATTTATGAATAGGTTTATAAACAGCCTGAATTCATATTTCTCACAAATGAGTTTAAATTTTACTGTGATAGATCAGAAACATGTTTCACTGGTTCCAATCCCCATCTAAACATGCTCATTTCAGTATTAGATAGCAGCATCAACATCCAAATTAATTAGTTTACAAAACACCTGGTAAACAGCTCAGAATATTTTTAAACCTCTTTGCAAATTGGTTTATAATTTCAGTACCAATAAAATAATATGGCTTTTTACTCTTCAGTAACCTTGCCAAATATTTTACAATACAATAAACCAGCAGTTCCCATACCCCCAATACGAGAACTATAAGCATTAAGCACACCAGTCCAGCTGGTATGAAGAAACATCTTTCAAAGATCAATACTGGAATATACATTAGAGTTGTAGGGATAGCAGTTTGAGTTAGCTGGAGAAAGAAAAAGTGCTAAGTATTTCCCAATGCACATGGCGGCTCGCAGATGCTCACCTTGACAGAGGCACCTGACAAAACTCAATGGAGAAACCATCTGGGCTCGACAAATGCACATTTGCTAATGTGAAGCATTTAAATGTACCTTGTTTGCTACCCGCCATGACTCCCCCAAACCCTGGATACACTCCTGACCCACCACCTCCGCTCCCCTTCTCTGTGCCCACTATCCAGCAGACATTGTCTACCACTTCGGTGTCCAAGGAAGGAAACCAGCCTGTGTTCTCCAAGCACTTTGTGCACCGGCCCAGGAATACAACAGCCTGCAAACTACCTAACAGTCACTGAGGGTGTGCATGTCTTCATGCGATTCTGAACAGGCAGCATTTTACCACAATCCCATAAAAATACAAACAATGGAGGATTTGATGTTTAAAATTCTTTACTGAATATTTGTTTTGTTCATTATTCAGTATTGCCTGCTATCAAATTTGAAACAATTTTGTTCTGGTTTGTACAGCTCCTTGCATGATAGGGCTCTGTTGCATGATGAGGATCAATTCCTACATGCTACAGTCATGTAAACAGTAATTAATGACTTGAACAGTTTGTGCTCATCTTTACAGTGCATTTGGGCTATTCAAACATCTTCATAAATGCTGGCAGCTGGCAAAATACTGATAAATAATGAATAATACAACTTAGTTAATAACAGAAAACCAAACACAGTGGTTTTATTACAAATCAGCTGTTGGTACTTGCAGAAAGCAGTATCTTTCCCCATATTGCTAATTACTTCAAAACATCAAAGGCTTTGAGCACTCTAAATTTCATAGCTTAATTACTCAAATGGAGAGAGATTTGCATTCTAGGTAGACAGACCCACTGGAATTAGACTGCTGTTATCATTTTATTTTTGACACCTAATTACAAATAAGTACTTTAGGTCAGATGACTGGTTGCATCTGAGATCTGCTGACACAGCAGAAGGGCAGTAAAATAAGGGCAAAGTCAGCTTAAAGCCATCTTTGAGAGCTCCCACATCTTGGCATAATTTGGAGTTTTAGATATGCCTGCAATAATCTTCAGGAAACAGTTATTCTAAGCAAAGATTTTGGCATTTCAGCAGCACTAAAGCCACTCCGTCTTGCCACCATGCACTTCTACACTCATTGAATTAGGGCTTGTCCCACTGCCAAACTGCCCTGCCCAGCTGCAGGCATGGACAAGAGCTCTGCAAAGCACAGGGCTCTGCTTGATAATAAGGAAACAAGTATGGGGCAGGAAATATGTTTCTGGAGCATTTTGATCAGGAAATCACAGTATGACAGTGAGCTGGTTTAAAGTATCTATCCCACCTTATGTTTTCCTTTTTTTTTTTTTTAACATGGGGAGTCAGCATAGTCTCCTAGCTAAAGGAAAAGAAAGGTGGTTCCAAAGGCAACTTGTAGCCAAATTGCATTTAAAAATTGAGCCCAAACACTGTGTTTACAGCCACCACCTTTTAAGGATTAGCAACAATTTCATTTGCATGCTGCAAATTGACAGCCAGCATCCACAACATGCAAAGTTGCTTCGTCTTCCTCTTTAGATGGCAATAACTAGAGCCAGTGGTTAAGCAATGGAATTTCATTCAAAAGTAACATCTGTTTGCACTTCAGACTTCAAATCACACTGTTGTGTTTGCTTTTCATCAACAGTTTCGTTGTGAAGAGCAGTGGTGTTTTGCATAATATTTAAGAATTTGCTTATGTAAAACACAGAATTACTTGTAAGATTTTGAAGAAAAATCTCATATCAAGTCACATTTTCTACATTCTCATCTATATTTAAAATGTATACATATAATATTCTTCCACTCCTTGTCTCTTTCTGAGCTTTTGTTAGAGAACATGTGCTGCTTTGCACATGAAAAGTGTTGTTTCTGCAAAACTAGTCGTCTTCAGTTCTTTTGGTTTGTGCTGATCCGTGATACACTGGTTTCATTGACTCCTACTACATGGTGCTATGGCATTGATCAAACAATCTGTGCTCATATGATAATTAAATCCTAGAGATTCTGCTTGCTGACTAAAAGACAACTTTTGAGAGTATCACTGGATAACTTGCTTGCAAGTCCTTATGACCCAGACAACATAGACTGATATAGTGACAGTGAGTTTAAAGGAGCTGTGAAAATTGTATCAGCTGTGGGTTGGGATAGCAACTTCTTGTTTTCACCAAGAATACTGAGATTAGAGCAGTGAAGATGTCCAAAATACAGTGGAGGTGAAGGTGGTTCAGAGCAAATTTATACCTATAACCTGCAGTGGTCATCTGCATGATGCCCCATGCAGCTTTGCTCATGCTCTTTGAAGTCCTTCTTAAGAGAAATGCTGAAGTAAGGAAGGACAAAACTATAAAAGAAGAAAATAAATCTGGAATTATAATAATTTTTAAAATTTCTTCAGGCTTCTACCAAGATTTCCAAAGGTGACCAGTGAATTTATGTTTCTCAACAGTCACACTGCAAAAGACCCTGATCTTCAGAAAAGTGCTGAACCACCCAGAATATTTAATATACTCCTGTAAACCCTTGGAAAGCCAGGCCACTCTGTGCATAAAGGTGAAAAACTTAAAAAAAATAATTTCATTTGAGTTATACACTCTTCTTTTTCCAGTTGAGATTGTATGTTTGTTTTATGAGACCATGACAGGCTACAGAGAAGGTGGGTGGTGTGGAGCTTGCTTTGTTCAGAGCTGTGGAGACATTCCAGCAGCCTGTAGGACTATGACATAGTACAGACTGGGGCTATGTGTGTTTTCTTATCCTTAGGTCAATGTCCTCGTACAAAGCTGCAACACTCTTTGGCTGAGTAGTGGAGGAGGGTGAGGACAGGACCATGCCATGATCTGGTCACAGCCCTGTCCAGAGCTGAGGCAGTCAAAACCAGAAGAAACAAGAACCAGCAGACACCATCCGTCACTGAGAGCAGCCCCAGCCTCCCTGCGCATGACTCTCCCAAACTCAGGCCAAGGCTGTCCATCCCATGTCTCCCTGACAGCCAGGAGACATCTGTCCTGGGCAAACTATGTCACCAACCCCCTGCGACACAGCCACCACCAGTGTTCTGCCCACTGTGACACAGCCACATCACCAGGGCTAGTGCCACACTGGTGACAGCCCTCTGTAACATAGCCAGGACATCACCAGGGCTGTCAGTGCTGCATCAGTGTGACATAGCTATTATCTTCTACAATTCAAGTAAGAAGAAACAAATAAAAAAAGAAAAAAAAAGAAGAAAAAAAGAATTAAAAAAAAAAAAACAAAAAAGGGAAAATAAAAATCAACAACTGGTAATGCTGAGCTGGGAAGTTAAGTAGCTAGAGCAGCAATTCAAAGAACAGCACCTCAGCAATGGTTAAAAGGGAATTAAAAGCAACAGGTCCTCTCTACTGCCCAATTTTAGAGATTTGTGTTGTACTTGTTGCTGAGATTTGTAGGTTTGAAGGCTAAATTCTGGAAGAAAAATGCTTTTTTAGTTGATTGAACATAATATTTCACATCTTTTCAATGAAAGACATGTCCAGTGCCAAACTCTGCATCCACAAGTGGCTGACAGTGCTGAGGATGTTTCAGCATGGACTTCCAGACTCACATCTGTCTTTCCTTGAAATGAATCAAAGATATTGCCAGGAATAGTCTCATGCTACACACTTCTGTTTGTTTGTCACTAGAACAAAATACATAAACTAGCTTCCATTTATTTGGTTCACTGTAGACTATTACATCCTTCTGAATTGACTGAAAAAGGGGCAATAGGCACAAACTGAAACACAGGATGTTTGAACGTTTCCAGGGGTGGGGCATCTACCACATCTCAGAGGTTACCTCTGAACATCAGGTAACACTTTTTCACCATGAGGGTGACCCAGCACAGGTTGCCCCAGGAGGCTGTGGAGTCTCCATCTTTGGAGAT
>NW_010528365.1:0-15344 GCF_000687285.1 Phaethon lepturus | reverse complement strand
AGGTCTTTTCCAACCTTAACAATTCTGCGATTCTATTTTTTTCAGCTTTAAGGTGAAAAATACAGGTTGAAGTTTTTATCAGTACGGCGTAGTAATTCATTTGATTAAGATGGTAGGATCCTTAGTACATGCATGAAAGCAAAGCCCAAGCTGATGGCAGAGCTCTGTTCCTTAATGTGTGTTGTCTTGCCATGCGCTACAGAAGAGACATTACTGTTGTTAGTTCTTGTCCTCAGAGGTACCTGTCTTCCCTGGTTTGCCTATCCACCTGCCCTTCTGCAAGTCCTCTTTCCTGAGCCGATGTCTCATGTTGAACCAGCCCATGTCAGATACCACAACCACGCATATTGGAGAAGCAGAAGCAGTTGGCAGTGGGGTGCATGGACAAGGGTGGGTTAGTGGGGCAGCTTGTCACCACAGCGTTTGACGGCCAGCACTGTGTAAGGTCACCGTGGAAATGGAAGAAAATGCTTGCTACTTGGATGAAGGCACAGGGAATGTTCATAGGTGGTTTGTTTCTGTACTAAGCAGTCCACATCACGGGTAACCTTTAGGTTGTGGGAGCTTCTTACACATCCTCTCTTTAAACTGCAAACACAGTAGGAAGTTGGCTGCAGTGGTGGCACTTTCTGGGTGTAGCTCCTCTAGATTCCTTAATCTCACAAATTCCACCCTTTTTCTTCCAATACTGCTTTAATATATTTGGGAAAACAGCCTGGAGTCCCATAAAAGCAATGCAGTGTCCTCAATACCATACATGATCAGCTGCTGTGTTGGGAGCGAGTTCGTGGTTTAGATGTTCCCGACTGCAGTTACGTTGGGCAGAAGGCTTTTTGTGGGGAGGAACAGGTGAATGCACTTTGTACATACCTTTAAAACTGGAGTCTGTTCCTGAGAGGCTTGACAGACTGAGTGCATCTGTGAAACAAAACTATGCAAGTATAACAGATTTTTATAGGTAGGTATAAGTTTAATAACTGTGGTATGGGTTAATGAAATACTCTTCTGAATTTTGCCACCCTGTGGAATCACATCCATGAACCAATAATATTTTATGTATGTGTGTATGTGTGTATATATATATGTCTGAATTCAATATTCTCTGACTGGTTTCTTTTATATATCCCACGTGTGGAGAGTGTAATGTTTAATATCAACTTTACTTATTTGAAGATAGCTATTGTTACATGGGATTTCTGATTTAGCAGCATGATACAAATTATACTGAAAACACAGCATGGTACAAATGTAAGTTACACTCAGCAAAATCCAGCAATGGTGAGACACGGTTCCAGCACAATGCCAATGTCATCTCTGTTACCGGTCTCTGTAATACGCTCACCGTCGTGGTGCTGGGCACCCCCAGCTGCCAGTAAGGAACACCTGGGTTGAAGCCAGCTCAAGTTCATTGCTCCCTTTGAAATTCTGTTGTTATTTAGTTTTTATACTCTAAATGTGGCTGAGCTACGGATTCATTCCCCCTGTGCTGGTCTGCCTAACCCAGGGAGGTGTTTACACCACCAGTTGATCCACTCAACTGTTGATAGCGGTTTATCTAAAACAAAGGCCACCCTCCAGAGGTCTCCTTTGTGTTGAGCTGAAGTCAGCTTGCTTTGCAGCAGCTGCGGTCAGTCCCACCCTGCGCTGTTCCCTGAGCTTCACAGGCACATCACCCTTACCCACCTCCACTTCTTCCCTTCTAGGGGTTTATTGGTCAGCCACAATAATATCATACATGATACCATATATCTCATGACATACTGATATCAATGTATTACATGAAAGAGAGAGATATGTAAAAGAATAAAAATTCCCTATAATGCCACCATCATTACGTTCCTGCTGCGATAAAGGTATGTGCCAAAGGGGCGGGAATGCAGTGGGCTATATGGTGAGCATTTCCTGCTCGCTGCTGGAAAGGCAAAGCACATTGCTTTCCAAGGCATTTGCTAGAAAGCAGACTACCAGAAGCAGATGCCACCTTGCCGTCTGTGGCAAATGCCTCTGCACGAACACCGGCACATGACTGACGGGATGTAACGAGCAGGCTGCCAGGGACCGACTGTGAAGTTGACTCTGACAGGAGGTTGTTTATCTTTGCTTTGTTTGTGACTTGTGATGTGAACTGCCTTTGTCTCTCATCTTGCTGATGTAGGGCAACTTTTGCAAAAGCCGAATTCAGCAGTGGCCTAATTGTCTTGTGACACCTCTTTTATTTACGTGGCCAACAAAGTTACAAGCAGCTATGTGCTACTGGCTGCTCCATTTATGAGGAAAATCAGTAGAAGAAAGAAACTAGGCAGGGGATGAGAACACGTATAGCTCTCCTCCTACCTTGGCTCCAAGGAAGTACAAACTCTACAAGTATTTTGAGGAAAATGCTATTTCTTGTATGTTTCCCATCAGCCCAAAGCTCCTTATCAAAGGTAGGAAAGCACTACACTCTCCTTTTTCCCCATCTTTTAATTCAGCTATAGGAAAGTGATATAGTCAAGACCAGAGCTGGAAGCTGCATCTTTTAATTGTAGACTCCTACCATGCAGGTACACTTAAGTATGCTGTTACAGGCTGCTTCTTCCAGTCCACGGAGAGAAGGCTCTTGTGGCAGTGGTTCAGGCTCTCCCCTGCCATTTGTGTCTCCCACATCACCCCAGGGAGGTGTGAGCCCTTTCATGGTGGTCTCCAGAAAGGAGGACAATGCTGCGCTTTATCCCACCTGGTCAAAGCTCCCCACTTTATAATCCAGCCAGGCAGGACTTGTGGAGCAGAATATGGGCCCTGCAGCTTGTTTGGCCATCAAACATTTCCATTTACGTGGTGACATTTAAGGTAATGAGTTTATTTGAGCTAAATCCAGTTCAGACTCTTGCGGTGACTGGGCTGTGTATAATAGTGTCCTTAGGAATTAGCAGCCAGAAAATAGCCCCATAGAGCCGACACGGTTACTCTTGCCTCTTTGTAGGCGAGAGAGAACAGCAGATGGAGGACGGCAGACCTAACGACCACCGTCTTCTGCACTTCTGCCTCTGTACAGCACAGCTGGTTTGCAGGTTGCAGAAGTGGGGTCCACGGTGCCGCAGAGCTGAGCCGATCTCCTGAGGCTTCCTGGGGGAAAATCCTTCCCATTGCGGTTACTCCTCTCTTCACACAACCTCTGCAAGTGTCATGTTTGAGGCCACCTCTTGTTCTACGCACCAGTGGGCTTTCGTCCAGCTGTAAAGGCCTTACTTCAAGCAATTGCACAAAAGTGAGGTATAAGTGTTATAAATTATTTAGTCCCAAACAGCATTCCAATTCAAATTTACAATTTATTAAGCGAATAAAGGCAAGCAAACAGCGCTGGGTGCGCCAGGAGTCTCCGCTCCACCAAGACGCACGCGGTACAGTGCCTGTTCCTGGTTTATATCCTGTCTGTTAATACATATTCATGAACAGGCGTGTCTTCTTCCGCGCATGCCCTCTTCTCCTTCTAGAGTCTTCTCGAATCTTCCTCGGCGTGCCTCCAGGATGACCCCAAACCCTATGCATGCACTTTCTTTACACAATACTATGCGGTCAGTGGTCAAACTGGTTTGAGCTGATATACCAGCAGAGTAGTTTAACTTTCTCCTGTAAAATACCCCTTTTTATGGTGCAGGAGAAATCCATAAAAGTACAGAAGATTACACTTCATCACACGAATCAGATGAACATAAGGAAAATGCAATGGATGCCCAGTGGGCAGACTAAGCTCTCTCCTTTTGTTAGGTCTTTTTCCTGTTTTGCTGCTTTGTTCCTCCCATGTTACACCCAGCACATAATCATGTAATTACCATAGTTTACAAAGCTTTATTCCAAATATCTGGTATTTTAAAGGTCTATATTAACTTTTTTCTTTCTTTTTTTTAAGAAGTTGAAGGTTTTCAGTGCAGAGCATTTATTGGGGTTATAATGGCATAATCTAGTAGAAGGAGGGGGAAGCATTGCTTGCGCTCTCTGCCAGCAGGTAGGTTCAGAGCAAGACTCACTAACTGAACATGTTAAGAAAGTTTGCCTGGCAAATCCCATATTTCTTATCTGATGAATTTAATGTTAATGGCTCACTAAAGGATGGAGAAGACCACCTCAAACTGCTAAGAAATGCTTCCATAAAAGGGTTTTTGAATATTCTGCAGCTGAGGTGTGGACAAGACACAACTGTGTGCTGTGGAGTGGAACTTTGTATTTTTGGGGAGGGAAATTTGCTCAGACCAGTGTTAGTTCCCTCTCAGGTGGGAACAAACACCACCCCACCACCACCTCCGTCCCAGAACTGCAGCAAGATGGGAAACCTGCAAACTTATTTCCTGAGACTTTGCACTCTTTTGCTGGCAACCATACGAGAAGGCAGTTGGCCTATCTAAATTAATACCACACATAATGGAACATAAGTTATTGCTGTTAACTCCAATGTGATAATACGGTTAGGGAGAACGAATTGCACTGAAGCCATATGGCTTTTTTCTTACTCTCAAAGGGATCTCTCAGTGGAGCAACCTCTGGAGCTAATATTAGGTCTGGGAATTTCACAGGCACTAATAGGATTAGGCACATGGCTTCCTTTTCAGTCTGGTGGGAGTCAAGTGTTTAATTCCCTTGGGCTTCTCTGAGATTTCAGCACAGATTCAGAAGTGGCACACAAACTGTCAGTAAACCCAGATTTTCCTCTCTGGCTGTCCACCAGGCAAGGAGAGATTTGCTACTCCACCCAACAGAAGGGTAAGGGGCCTTTCCAAGGAAGAGCACTTGGTGTGCAACCTGTGACAAAACAGTACTCACTCCCCCTCAAGATGTAAAACAAACCAAAGTATAATAACTTCATGTAGTACCGTTACAAAAATGAAATAATAGATGTGTGCTCTTCTACTCGCAAGAGGAAACCTGTTCTTACTTACAACAACTCATTTGGCTGGGGGGGTTCAAGCTTAGTCTTACTTAGCTTCAGTTTGGTGCTTAGGCATCATGAACCTTGCCCTTTCTCTCTTCAGGCACAGCTGAAAAAGACTAACGGTGTTAAAGGTAATGAAGGCTTGTTTGCAGTGCTGCTAGAGGACTCTGGATGTAATCAGCATCATCCATTAGAAATATTTACTGCCTTATTATTTGGGGGGCAGTGGTGGTCAGCGCAAGAATTGATGAAAGATCTCACTGTCCTTTCTCTCCTGTCAATGATGTCTTTTGTTTCACAGCTGTCTTACTAGCTTTGTTACAAAGAACACCAATGTCTAATAGGATCAAACCCTGAAATAGAAACCTGTGGCAGAAAAAGCGCATGCTGCTTGGATGTCTTTGTGATATCAACTTAGGGTACTGCCGTATCTCAGGCTGTTTAGTCCTCCTTCTTCCCTGTGAAATCACTGCAGTGGCTCAAATAAACTTATCTTAAACATCACCACGTAAGTGGAAATGTTTGATGGACAAACAAGCTGCAGGGCCCATATTCTGCTCCATGAGTCCTGACTAGCTGGATTGTAAAGTGGAAATACACTGAAATTAAGAGGTGGCAACTGTCAGTTTAACCCTCTGTGAGGGGAACTGCTATGATGGCAATTAGGGTATCGGGCCTTTTCTTCATAAGTGACGGCTAGTGCTAACGAGCATCTTACCATTTGATGGTGGTGTAAGAAAAAGGTCTCCTCCTAATGGGACTCACTCGTGCAAATGCTTCAGATACCAAAAACCATGCTCCATCCTCGCTCCCATGCACGAAAACACCTGACGTCTTCATAACTACATTCCAGTGCACACATAAAAGCTCTCCTTTCTCTGTCCAAGCTCAAGATGATGAGTTTGGTTATACCTGTCATGTCACTGCAGAATGCAGCTCTACAGGTCTGAAGTAGGAAAAAAATAAGGACTCTAAAGTGGAGGATTCTTATCTGAATATTTACTTCTAGGCTTTATGTGATGGCTTTCTCGGCCTCTTCTTCAGACTTCATTATTCTTGTAGTACTTCCATTTTGCCACCCAGTGAGGACCTGCCTAAGGTAAGCTTGTGAGGGAATCTAATTTCTAATTAATACTGCATTTTAATGTAGTAACTAACAGCTTTTTGATGTGCTAATTTTGAAATGAGCTTTCCCTTGATGAATTGAGAGAAGAGTATTTAAATAATGGTGTAACTCATTTTTAAGATTCCCTCCTCCCCTCTTCCCATCAATTTTTAATTATACCTTGGACACGTGAGCTCTTCTCCAGACTGGTGTGATGGACAGAGATCCTTATTGCCTAGAAAATCAAATTAGAAATTTTATGGTCTAGCTCTTATCAACTTCACCTGTACTCTTCAGAAGCTAGTCCTAACCAGGAGGATAATCAAAGAGAAGCGACAACCAAGAACTACTCTGTTACAGTAAGTTTGTGCAAAAACATAATTAGTAAAGGTTTATTTTATTAATGTTTCCTGTAATGTGTTTTTTAAAGTGACTTCTAGAAATGACCGCACATCTGTGTTTCTAATAGTGTATTATGCAAAAATGAATAGAGTCATGAATACATGCTGGAGGGAAGGGCTGTCTGTTGTCTGGTCTGTACAGTCCCCAGCTGAGGGTGTACGGGTGCATGGACCGCAGTGTATAGCTGTTAAAACAACTTAAATGACAGTGATTTACCTCCTGAGCTGTGAACAGGGAGCTCTCTGGCTGTGACACAGGTTAAATAAATCATGGTCTCTCTAAGCCCTCATGGCAGGTCATGACAGGCTGTGTGTATCTGGCAACACAGTCACCTTGCTAGCAATGATACCAAAGCTCCTGTACTTGAGTTGTGCATGGGAACACCCCATGGTCAGGTTTTACCTCCCCTTTTTCCAAAGTACTGCCAGTGTTCAAATTTTTTTCATTCTGTGCTTCTAAGTCCTTCTTGCAGAATAGTATAACTTTCCAGATAAGTAAGAAATAAGCCCTTTTCTTCTAAGGTCTTCAGTCTCGAGAGGAACTTCAAAACTACCCTGGGGTGTGACTACCCTGGGACTCTGCCTTGGACTCTCTCCCACTCATACTTCTGGCATAAATGAGAATGAAACTCCTGATACAAGCCTTTTCTCTTTCAAGCTAGGATAATTGTTTTCATTTTTCACACAGTAAGAGCTGGCTATCTCGCAATAGCTTACTACGGCTGCACACTCGGCAGGGCTGGCTAATATGAAAAAGGGGGCTGCTAAGGGAGCAGGTTCAGAGGCAGGTGCTACAAAGAAGTAGCATCCATGAAATGCTGGAGAGAGTGCTGGATGCTATCGGTTTGGATCTTGACATTCAAGACCAGCTAATTAGCCCTAGTGCATCCCTGCCAGCAGTTGAAACAGAAATGTTTCGCAACTCGGGTCCAGGACTGACATCCTGAAAATACCTCAGAGCTACAGGAACTCCTGGGGTTTGAGGCCCTTCTCTGTCTGCTGGCACCTGACCTGGTTTCTGCCCGTGCTGGAAGTGTGCTGGCTGAAAAGGTGTTTGGATTTCAGCAGAGCTGTAAAAGGCTCTACGATCACTGCACTATTACTGGTCAGCTTCTGAGTTAGTTTGAGTGACTCAGGAAATGGATATAAACGACCTGCTAGGGGAGAAGAAAAGGAGGCAAGCGATGGCTCAGCTGCAAACATGACTGGGTTGAATTCCTCTGGTCTTCAGGATTAGCTTGGAGTAAGAGCTGTCATGTCTACTTTTTCTTCTTTCATTTGTTTGTGTGGTATAGGGGGAGAAAGCACAGTTGTTTGCACCATTAGACACCTAACATTGGGAACATCATTATCAGGATGATACTTTCATACTCAAAATTTCATACTTTGAACCTGTGCTTTTTTACCAAGGTGGGTAAGTGTACTTGTAACATACTCAGCATTTGATCTGTGAGTTCACGTGCCTTTCTCCTCTGGCCTGCACGGTGAAGCTGCCACTGATAACTCAAAACACGCTGCCTTTTTGTAGCATCTTCCTTGGATGAGCAGGATTTTTGACAGCTATTCAAAGCAAGATGTTTGGGGGAGGAGGAAAGTTTGTCTTAAGGAGTGCTAGAAAGACAGACATTGCTAGGAAAGGAAGCTTCTTTGAGTCCGGGAAGACAAAGACCAATGTTGAAAAGATTATGATGATTACTAGATGACCTTTAAAGGTTCCTTCCAACCCAAACTATTGTAGGATTCTATGATTATGTCAGAGAAATAGAATGCTACTGATCCTCCCTTCAAGGCTAGGTAGCATCTCTCCCTCCTCTCCAACAGCTGCAATGCCCTAGCTTGCTGGCCAGTTTTTCTGTAGAACCCTTCCTTAAATGGCTTTTCTCTCCGCTTCTTCAGGCTGTTAGCTTTTCTTGACCCTTCTTGAAGGGCTTTCATCCCACATTTCAAGCTTGGCCCTCTGGTTTGTCTTGGTGGTCATTCAGGGGTTTCAGAACAAGGACACATGCAGCTCTTCGGCAAACGTACTATCACGTCCTCTGCCTTCCCCATATTTTCATAACTCTGGTGATGGGGAGCAGTTCACACAACACAGCATTTTCTGCTGCTGAAACACAGACATCTGGATGAAATGAAAACGCTCTTGAATAGAGCTGGTATGGAAATGGATTCCTCATACTCGTTTTGGTGCTATTAAATAAATTTCTGTCAATGATGCTTTCCCAATGATATGAAATAAAAAGCCAAAATTCTGATTAGTATGCACAGCTAACTATTTGTGGCTGATCTACTAATTTAAAAAGACAAGGTGGCTTTTAAAGTGTTCATTTTGAAAAAAAGAATTCACTTTACAATATTATAAAAGAATTTTCCCAAATCTAAAAATCTTAACAATTTTTTTCTTTGTTTCTGCAGGTGTCTGTGAATTCATGAAATTAGTTAATTAAAAATGGAATTTCCTATGGAAAGCTCATTTAGTTAAAAATAATCAACTGGCTGCATGCAGAAGTGTTTTATTTGCTATGACCCAGAGATGACAAAAAGCTAAGTATGCCTCCAGCATTAATTTTTTTTTTTTCATACACAAATTCATTAATCGGAGGCTGAATCCACCATATTTTTTCTCCTGTAGTACAAAAAGGTGAAAAGACATTGCTAAGTTGATATCAAACACATAAATCAATAACTTCTGGTTTCAATGTTAGGATCACCTTAAAATCTCCAAGTCCAGGCAAAGAAATGAAAGTACTTAAAAGTGTGGAGGAATGACTTCAATTAATTATTTAATTGGGCAAACACATGGTGTCTGATTTTTACAGTAGTTTGATTAACAGGAATTATCTGAAAATACATCTAAAAACAATGTCTGTGGACAGGTTCGTGTCTATGTGCCAGCGCGCTGTTTGCTGACGGGCCACAAGCTGGCGGCACTAGACTATGCTGTTTGGTGCCAGTTTTGTGACTCCTGTCCGCAAATTGAAATGAAAACATAAAACTATACATCTACTTCTACATCTGACTCCTCGAGTAATTCTTCCTTTGGGATAAGGCTTCCTTCAGTATTGGTACAAAACTTTGTTACTGTTAATAAGTAGATTTATTTTTTTTTTTCAATCCCAAACACTGTACAGAGTGAACACGAAGAGCAACTGCAGGCCATCCCACTGGAAGACCATGACCCATTTCTCCCAAAATACTAATTACCAAAACTATCAAAGGAAAAGGTGAGAAACCCCTGCAAGCAAGTATTTCACTTTCAACCTTATTGGAAAAATTCCTTTCAACTTTTCCTATTAGGTAGAAACATGCTCATCTTGAAGAAGAAGGCTTTCTATAAAAATTCAGAATTCCTTCTGAATTTCTTCTGAATTTTTCTTTCCAAACCTTGGTATTATCCAGACAATGATAAATTTCAACATTCAAATATTAAGTTCTGCCTATGAAGTTTCTCTTCTGTAACCACTTTCACATCAGACCAGATTTGAACTTTTGGTAAAATACCAGATGTGTAAGATATTTCCTACCATTTCATGGAAATCCCAGAACTATTCATCTGCCTACAGGCTCTGTTCTAAATGGTGGCGATAATATGTCAAAGTCAGGGTATTGTTTCATGAATCTTTCTGGCATAATCCTACACTAAGCTGTCTCAGGAAAACCAGACCAATCTGTTAAACGAGTGGTTGTTGTAAAAAGTAAAAAAAGTTGGTCACAGTATAACTGGTACTAATTTCTGTGCCTACATTGAAAAGCTCTGGGAAGACATTTTCAAGATCCTGCATGCAACTGAAAGTTGGCATAATGATTATCTAGACTATTTAGATATTGCACTGTGTCTGACTGGAACGGAGTTAACTTTCTTCATAAGTGCCTCATATAGCACTGTCTTTGGATTTTGTGGCTAAAATGGCATTGCTAACACACTAAAGTTTTGGCTGTTGCCAAACAGAGCTTGCACAGTGTCAAGGCTTGCTCTTTTTCCTTTTCTTCTCCTCCAGCAAGTAGGTTGGGGTAGGCAAGAGATGGGGAGGGGACACAGCTGTGACAGCTAACCCAAGCTGGCCAAAGGACTTTTCCATACCATGTAATACCAGAACATCACGCTCAGCAGTAAAAACTAGGGTAGAGGAAGAAGGAGGGAGATTTTTGTCTTCCAAAGTGGCTGCTGTTCAGAGACCGGCTGGGCATTGGTCTGCCTGTGGGAGGTGGTGAGCAGTATTTCTTTTGCTTCATTTTCTGTACCTTTCTTTCACCTATTAAACTGTCTTTATCTCAACCCACATGTTTTCTCACTTTTATTCTTTCTCTTTTCTCCCCCTGTCCTGCTGGAGATGGGGGGAGTGAGTGAGCAGCTGTGTGGCTGCTAGCGAGGGTCAACGCATTAGATGAAACAGAAAGAGATGTTATAGTGCAGTCAGATGTAGAGAATAAAGACACGCTTTTTCATGAAGAATCTTTATTTGGAAGTGACCAAATGGGAGCAGTGGGATGTGTGGATTTGAGAAAACAAAGGAATTTTACATTCATGACTTACTGCGGGCAAATCCTGGGATCCTAGCATCTACTGTGATACTCCTGGGCCTCCATGATCTTAAAGGCTACCAGGCAGTCAGACAAAGCTGGAGAGAGGGAATCAGATTACACTGTGGACACCACTGGTTTTGTCTTCATCGTCATTAAAACATAGCATAGGAATTTTATTTTCCTCCTATCACACCCTTGCCTGCTGGGGCTCATTTCCCTTCCTCAACCCTATTCTCTTTCTGTTTGTCTTCTTTCTCTCTTTGCCTCTCCAAAATAGGGTCAGGAAGTTTCAAACGTGGACTTCCTCCTGTAATGGACTTTCTATCAAAACATAAGGCAATTAGGGATAAAATTTAATGGCTCTCCTTCCTTTTTCCTGCTTCTTAAATGTTTGAAAGAATTTCAGCAAGGGTCGTCCCAGTAGGGACCCAAAGACTGGCATCATATTTTAAGATTTAGTGTTATAACGCTGAGCCGGGGTTTAATTAACCTTCTAACCCCTTGGGAGACCTGAGACAGAGGATCCAGTTTCTCACAAAACCACTGCTGCTTCTCTTGCAATTATTCAGCTCATTAATCTCTCCGATACAATACTTAGGACTATGGCTACATTTTATTTTGGTCAAGTTAAAGTGCTAAATGTTTTACAGGGATAATGAAATTCCTTGTCCTGCCTTGCAGAGAATATAATTTAAACCAGTAACAGAAGAGCTAAGGGAGAAAGAAAGAAATGGAAATTCAGGAGCAGAAAACAGGGTGGGATGTGTTTCCCTGACACCTGTGCCATGTGGGTTTGCGTTTCAAAACAATGATATATGATAGAAGGGGACAATGGGAAATTTAACCATTTGTTTACATTAACCACTGTACAATATACATGTATGGCACATCTGAAACCAGTTTCTTTCTCTGAAACAATGCCAACAGTTCAAGTCATACTTCATTCCTCCTCCAGGAGGGATGAGTTCCCAAATGCCACAGAAACTGCCCACGAAACTAGGCGAACATGAAACGAGCCATGTAACATGACTCATGTTATACTGATGGCACTGCCTCATGGCAGTGACTATTGGATATATGAGTCTTTAAGTCATAAATAAGAACAAACATTACAGCAGAAAATTAACAACTGCAACCATGTGTTGTGGTTTAACCTGTCAGGTAGCAAAAACAACCACACAGCCATTCACTTACACAACCCCAGCAGGATGCAGGAGAGAATTGGACAAAAAAAGTGTAACTTGTAGGTTGAGATAAAGGCATTTTAATAGGCCAGAACAATAAAAATTATAATAATGATTATAAAAGAATATACAAAATAAGTGATGCACGGCACAATTGCTCACCACCCACTGACCAATGCCAGTTCCCAAGCCATAGCACCTTCCCAGCCAAATCCCCCAGTTTATATACTGGGCATGATGTTGTACGGTATGGAATATCCCTTTGGCCAGCCTGGGCCAGTTGTCCTGGCTGTGCCCCATCCCAGCTCCCCGTGCACCCCCTGCCTTCTCGCTGGCAGGCCAGCATGAGAAGCTGAACAGCCCTTGACTACTTAAAAACAACTAAAAACGTAAGTATGTTATCAACATTATTTTCATCCCAAATCCAAAACACAGCACTACATCAGCTATTAGGAAGAAAATCAAGTCTATCCCAGCCAAAACACCATGCAACATAATGATGGAGAAAATTTTAAATTCTCCATGATACCTTAGAAAACCTATTACAGAGAGACATTGTAAAATGAGGGGAAAGTGACCTGGCTGCAAGATCAGAGTGCATATACATGGTAAAAGTAGGAAGAATAAACACATCAGCTATTGCTATTGAAACTGTTGAAGTGCAGTAAAACTAAGTTAACATGAAGAGCAGCATCTGCATTTTCAAAAGGAATGAGTCTCTGCACCTTGTTTTGGGAGAGAGTCCATTTTTTTCCAAGGTTGTTTCTTCTGCTAGTGTGTTCTCATGCACCCAGAGCCCTGCTCCCATAAACATCCATCTAAGGGAGTTGATGGCCTGTGCTATGGCCCCTGCTCAGCCAGCACGCCTCCGCTGCCTTTGCGGAAGCCAGACGGTGGAGTAAGGAAGGGCTGGTGCGTGTTTCTGTCCACACCAACCTGAAATTTGGAGGAAGCTGAGGTGCCCAGACTTGGAAACCAGAAATCTCTTCTTGGTCTAGTAAGATATATGCAGTCTTTTCATCCAGTCATACAGATGCCTCCTAGATGAATCTGCTCCTTCAGTGGTGACCCATGTGGGCATTGATCCTGTTGCTGTAATAGCAGTGATACTGCTAATGCTGAGGAGAAGCATTTGCACAAGCTCTGACTGGCTATAAACTACCTCAAGTTCAGCTCCTCCTCTCTCACCCATTTTGTCAAGTGCAGGTATAATTCTGGTCTGCTAATGTGCCTAGGGAAAAGTTTCAGACACCTGATACCCAACAAACTGAAATGATGACGAGAATTTGCTAATTGCTTTGCTAAAGAGGAAGTTTTGTATGTATGAATTTAATTTTATCTTTCCAAGCACTTAAGGTTGAAAAATTGGAGAGAATTGTCACATCATGATGACCTGGTGCCCATAATATAATTGGGTTTTGTGGGTAGAAAATTAATGTTCACTTAAGACATGTATGATTTCCAGTAGAGACAGATAGCATTTTAGACATTTTTAATACAAAGGCAGAGGAAAAGGAAAATTCTAAGTGCAATTCAAGTGTTTCCTTTTAGCCCAGAAGGGAAATTTCATCCATTTATTCCAAAATGCAAGGTAAATGCACAATGTTGTCAAACTCACGATTTCCAAATGCTTTGATTTTTCTCTGTGTACTTTGCTATAGAAAGATCTACTTTTTCCATCTGAGACCAACCAATTCACTTTAAAATGTTTTTTTGGCAATTAAAGACCTGAGAATGCAATGAGAAGTTGTTTTCTTTAATCGTCTAAATCTTCTTGCTTATATTAATGTGTCTGTGTCTCTTTTTGGGGAGGCGGGGGAGAAGAGGTGAAGAAGTTATGGGACTAAACACTAAATCACACGTGCAGGTGAATTTGCTTCACTTGGTATCAAGAACAGCTAGCAAGGCTAGGTACAGGTTTTCTTGTTTCATGGAAACATCTATACTGCAACTACAAAAAACTAGAGAGAGAACACTGGATATATATGAAATTCTGTGGTGATTAAAACTTTAATCCTGATGAACTATTGACCTTAGTTCTAATCTCTGAAAAAAGGGACAAGCACTCTACACGAAGACGAGAATGTTGGAAGAGATGCCTGCTTATTTGATCTGGATTTGCCTGTTTTCCTCTAAATTTAGGATTCTTGATTCTGAAGAAACTGCAGACGACCAAGGCAAATAGCAGATATTTTAAAAGCAACAGAATAGGATCTCAGTCTACAGTAAAACAAGAACCAATTTTATGAGCACTGAAGTCTAATAAAAGCCAATTTGACCCAATAAAAGTGTAATAGCGTATTACTTCTATACACTTAAAAAGCTACAGTATAAAACCTTAAATGTTAAAGGCCACACTCACTGGCATATTCCAACTGCTATGGAGTGTGCTGGAACTGAAAAATACTCATGAGCATACCTCCTTTGTATGAGCCAGTTTTGCACTTGCATCTCTTTCACCTCTATTTACTCACCTGTCTATGCTATGCACTCTTTTCTGTTCCCGATAATCCTGTGTCTGAGCTCACCCTCCATACACACAACCCCTTGCCCTTTCTTCCTTGTGGTTTCCATGCTCAAGGAAAGCAACTAGTGAATTATAAGGCCAGCCATCTGTTGTCTGATTCACGATGATCTGTAAAGCACATCTTCAAGATGGCCTGCAACAAAACTGCTTCAAGTATTTGAGGTCAGTGGAAAATATGATCCCTAATGCACTTACTCCCATTGAACTAGCCGAGCTGTAGGCTCTAACAGCCACGGGAACGACCTACACACTGAAGCATGAAGCATGTGCTACCGAGTCCTGCGAGTAGGCTCCTTTTCTTTTCCCTACCTGGGCAAAAAAGAAGAAACAGTAACTCTCCATGCTGCCGTGGGGATTATTCGTAGGCCGTGAGCAGAGGCTTAAATCCACTTGTGAAAACTGGCAACACATCCGTCACACAAACCCGTGTTACTTCTCGGCCCAGAACAACCTATGCTTGCAGCCTCTTCCCCCTCAGACGCAGGCACGGCCCAGCCACGGCCCAGCCTGGCAGGCTCCTCTCCCTGCCTCCCGCCCAGTGGGCTTACAGGCCTTGGGCCGCTGCCCGCAGAGTCCACCAGAGCCTCACAGAAGTTCGGGAATAAATTAAAAAAAAAAAAAATCACGTCGTTCACACCGGCTATCAGGGAACCGGGCTGACGGGGGGAAGGCTCATTCCCACAGCCGCCTGAGAGCACCC
>NW_010528364.1:107896-110227 GCF_000687285.1 Phaethon lepturus | reverse complement strand
CGGCCCTTGCCGGAGCTGCCGCCGTGGTTGGTGGTCTGTCTTCCCTGGATGGGCTCTGTCCGTAGGGAGGCGGCGGAGGGGCTCTCCAGCGACGAGGTCGCTGCTGAGGTTAGAAGAGGAGCGAGCTTCGGGGGGGGAAGAGACTCCGGAGGCTGTCGGAGCAGAAGGCTGGGTCCCCGGAGGGTTTGCTGGAAGTCTTCTCTGCCAGGGACTGTAAAACTGGCACCTTGCATAAATGCCTGCAGAACTCAAACAGGTTAGTACTAAACTTGTGTCATTCCCTTCGGGCTCTGGCAGTTCTGTGCGTCCGCATGTGCAGTGGTCCTGGTTGTGTGCAAAGGAGAAAGCTGTCGGGGTAGCAGGGGTTGTTTACTTGTGCTTTCATTTTTTTATCTGAGAACTAAGAGCAAAAGCTGAGCTCCGTTTTCTAAGAGAGCATTCGAGAGAGATCTTGCTTTTGTCTCTGTTGTGTTAACTGGTGAAACACCCAAAAAAGCAAGCCATTGTTTTCTTTGACCTTCTCATCCTGCTCAATAAATCTAGGGAGCTCTTTGACATGAGCAGTTAGAAATAGTGCTTTTAAAAACGAAAGCTTTGCTATGGTGCTTTTGTTGAATGTTTGCTTTTCCCATACAGTGTTCTGTTGCTTTCTCTTTGATTTTGTTGTTGAACATACCAGGGAAATAATTTCAGTTTGTTCATTCTAAATGTTATCTTAAACAAAAAGCCTTCTTGGCTGTCATCTTAATAATTATAATGGACTTACAGCTGTGCGTAAAGATTTCAAATATTATTCTTTACCTTGGAGTGTCATTGGGTATTGCAGAGTAAAGCTGTTGCAGACTAGATTTAAATAAATAAGAGATCATGTAGACTCCTATAATTTATAGGTGCTTACCTTATTAACCTCTTTTATCTACCTTGTAAACATCAAGACGCCCTATAAATTCAGGTGGCGCCAGGGTAGAGCTACTTCTCAAACTAGGATGAGGTGTTATCTTTTTCTTAATCTTCATTTTCAATTTAAAACAGAGTATTTCAGGGTAAGAAAATGCAACGGTAACACATCACTGATAATACATCTATTAATTTGTTTATGTTCAGTGCACTGGAATTTTTAGAAGTGTTTCAGTTTGGTTTGATCATGCCGTGTTTCAGGTTGTCCATCTCAGTAACAGAAGGCTGAATCGTTTCTCGATGCAAATAGGATGTTGGTTCTCCTGAGGGGAAAGTGTCCCTTTCAGCTGGCCCTTGCACGATCATCTCTTTGTCTGAAGGCAGTCTCTGGAATCGCTGCCCTGCCTGCTAGAGGTGACCGATTCCTGGTTTTGTTTGGGTGCTTGTTTGTGTGTTACGCTACCTGTGGATTTCTTAGGGAGGGATTTTACCTGTATATGTGGTCTTGTTGGTACTGCCTGACCTGAAGTTACTGAACCTGTCAAATTAAATGCAGTGGGTTGTTGATTTTTAGATAGATAGATCTAGTTAGGAGCTCTTCAGGGTTTTGGTTTTGTTTTTTTTCAATATATGAAGAAAAAACCTGGAGGTAAGGAGCAGAATGCTAATTGTAAAACACGTGTGTTTTGATGTCTTTTGACCTGTGCAGTAGAGCTGTATTTTTGTCTTCTGGGTCTTCTGTTTTGATAAGAGGAAAAGCTTGAGCGAGAGTGGAAGATTGTAGTTAAATCACTTTAGGTCATGCGTTTCAGTTAACTTGGAAATTTTTCCGTATCGGAACAAAAAAATCTCATGTTTTTAATTTTCATGCTGCCTGTCATAGTTGAGGATGAGACAGAGATACATTATTTTATCTTTTCTGATGGACCAAGGGTTCTTGATTCATTCTGAGGTCTTTTTGCAGTATAACTGGTCAGCCTGATACAGCAACAGTGTATTAGAGAATGCTTTGTTTAATGAAAGGCAGTACTTTTAAACTGTGAGTTGTCAGAGAAATTTATTGTGCAGTTACAGGACCTCTAGAAAGTAATCTTTTAGCTTTAATGATCACAGTTAAGTAAAACTAAACCAAATGGATAAATGACTTTGAGGTGAATGGCAAGTCTGCACAATCCATACAGATGAAAATGGGAGAGATTCTAGCTTGTGCCACATTAACCTAATGTGTTTGAAGACTCCTCGCATTAAAATGAGTAAATAGAGTTATGAAATAGTAATTAAAAAGAACCAACTTATAACTGTGCTTTTGGCTTCTACTGGGAATGCTCATGCTTCCTGAAGTTCTGGGCCACAAGGGCACTGGGAGAAGAAACAACTGCAGAGAAACTATTCTTGTGGCCAGGAGTGTGCAGGGCAGGTGTCACCTTCTTGGCG
>NW_010528364.1:105600-107865 GCF_000687285.1 Phaethon lepturus | reverse complement strand
GTTCTCCTTCGGCCATTCACCTTCCTGCTGATGAGGGATGAAGACTGCTGAAGTTTGTGCTGAGTATCTGCAGTCTGACTTTGTGCAGTGGCCTGAATGTAAGGGTAGAGTTTATGAAATTCAGAGGGATCTTGAAGTCTGGTACTGTTAATGTTTCGTCACTATATGACACACAGCTTTGATCTGGATCTGAAACCTTAAATGCTGTCTTGCCTCAGGGCCATGAAGGTATGTAGGGGAAAGGAGTCACTTAAAGTGACTTTTGCCAAAAAATTCGTCAGTTCTATGTTATTCCTGCTTCAGAAAATATTTTGGTAACATTCCTAATTCAGGCACTGAACTCAGTAAGGCTGCCCTTCCTCAGCACTTTGTTCCTGAAGCGTTTTGCTAGAGGATGATGCTGAGGTGAGAGAATATGAAATTGTAGATCTGGCAGGATGAAAAAGTGGTTTATGTATCAGTGGCATACCTGATATGAGTCTGTACCAGTGATGGAAATCTTGCGGAAGAAATGTTCATGGCGGTGCAGCATGCAAAAGTGTCTCATTTTCCAAACAGTTGGGCAAGTCATACTAGAAAAACCAAGTGAGAAGGGAGCTTAAATTTTAACATGGATATCTGTATGGATTCACATATGGATTCTCACATGTAATGGGCTGCCTAGTGTGGGTATGGGGCTGAAACAGTTCTAATGTGCTTAACTACCTTGGAGTAAGAGAGATGCAGCAGTCCACAATGTTGACTCTTCCCTGCTCCCCAAAGTAAACCCTTTGCCAGCAGTTGTGACCTCTGTTGCAGAGCTGGGCAAAGGGAGTGTGTTTCATGACTCAAGTTACTGAGATGTTGAACTAAGTACTGCAACAGCTCAGTGGAGACACATGTTCCCTTCTGCTAGCTCTGCCAGAGAGGCAGTAATTCCCTGCTGGAAGGTGGACACTGTAACTCTTTAAGGTTGTTACCACCGAACTCGGGTGTGGAACTTTGGACCTCAGGTGTGGGGATGTGCCTTTACTTCTTGATATAGGGGATTGCCCAGTGGGGTCCTTCACCATGACTAGGATGCTCTGGAGCTGCAGCAGGACACATGTAGGTTGTGAGAATGGAAATCCTCTGAAAATGCTTTTGTAAGAACTGTGTTCTTTGAAAAGTGCTATTGGAGCTGTTGGGATATGAGGGTTTATAATGTCCAGTTTGTGTGTCTGCCTGTGCATATACAGCTTTGTAAGAGCATGAGACATACAGGCAAAGCATTCCAGCAATTGCACTTCCCGGGGCCGTGTTGCTTAACCACCTGTCCCAAAGGTTATGAGGTGAGCTGGTGTACAGGGAGAATGAGGCTGTCTGCATTTTTTGCTTAAGTTACACTGCAGTTACTAAAAATAAAAGTGGTGGGTTTTTTTTAACAAAAAAGTATGTACACTCAACGTCTTTCATAATGTAGATATACTCATTATTGAAGATAAAGGCGGGGGGGAAGCATGTTAAACAGTCACATTTGAAATTGCACAGGCTGGACATTTCTAACAAGGCTGTTCTTAAACATTTAATCTTAAACACTCTTCTCTGAGGAGTTCACTCGGGCCATTAAATTAAGGTTTTGATACAGACTTCAGTAGGAGTAGGGTCAGGGCCACTGGGTGAAAATAGCTGTCTCTCTATATTTGGGTGTTAAATAATAAGGCATTTCTCTGAATATGAGGATTTTAGCTTGTTCTCAGTGTCTCTTTACATGTTCCTGCATCTGTTCCTCAGTTGCTCTAAGTTAATTTCCTCTGTGATAGCAAAATTGTGCAACTATATGCAGGAAAACTTCTAAAAAGCTCCTGTTTCATTTGAAGTATGCCATAAAGGTCTAGGGAACATACCATGAAATACCACACTTACTGCTTCTTCCACTCCAAAACTTGTGAAATGCCTATGGTAATTTAAGGAGATGTTGCTCCCTCCCCTCACCCCCTATGACACCAGTCTGAGACACAGAATTAATACTTCTAAGATAATGTGGATTTAATGAAGGAAACTAAAATTTTAGACTCCACCGGTGCTTGTACTCCTTTCTGGAAACATTTCTGAGTATATGGTTGTGTGAGATGGGAGCTTCAGCTTCACTGGGTTAACAAGATCCCATCCTTTGCTGCTGCTGGCTGTTGGTTTCCCGAATTATGCAACAGGTTGCCATCTCGATTGTGCAAACACATGTTTTCAGGGCCATTCTGTGAACAAGATAAGTGAATTCATCTATCTTAAAAACTGAAGGAAACCCTG
>NW_010528364.1:87466-105569 GCF_000687285.1 Phaethon lepturus | reverse complement strand
GGAGTGGTATCTTGAACCAGACTAATGTTTGAGGCACTTGGAAGAGCTGTGCCTTCTCCTGGGGATGAAGCCGGGAGAAGTGGCTCTGTATTAACTAGGTTAGCAGGAGAAAAAAAAGGGCAAGGAATGAACAGAAGCATGTGCAGAAGACCTCATGTAGCTACTCTTGCTGGTGAAACAACATCAAGATAATACAAGGGTTTCCTGTCTCAAATGACTTGGCCTGGGAACTCTGTATATGTTTGGTTTGGTCAGAGCTTCCCAAGGACAGAGGGGGCCATTAAAAAGACCCTGTTCTTCATGTTTTTGAAAACTACTGTTGTTTCAGTAGCTTCTTCTATGTGACTGATGTTGTAGCAAAGCTCAGCTGTGCCCAACAATGACTTTGTGGAAAAATGACATAAAAAGTTAAGGTTCCAATATGGGGATTGATAGTGGATAGGAATTTTTTTCTGTTTAACTCTGCCTTCCAAGGTATTTTTGTTAATAGGAGTCTTCCTCATTATTTGATATTAGCCTACTGTATTTTTCATAGCATTGTACAGACTTCTTTATACTACAGGAGGTAAGAGAAGGAAATTAATATTGTAGTAGCTTTAGTAGTTGTAAGGTTAGGATACAGAGGTGATGTTTAGTTTATGTTCAAAGGTTTTATTCCCAGTGAGAAATGGAAAGTAGGATTTTGTTAGTAGGTTTCCTTTGGTTTTGTTTTTCCTTTTAAGGATGAGTGGGATCTGATGATTCTTCCTTGTGTCCCAACCATGGAATAAATAGCAAGAGGAGAGTTTTAAGAGTGAATGGAGTCCCTGAAATAAATCCTGAGACAAGAGGCAGCGTATTTCAAATTCTTGGATAAAAGTAAAACTGAAATTCAAACTTTGATAGTTTTAAATTTCACGGTGTCCTTTGTGTCCCACATGTCTCATTAGGTTGCAGCCAGGCTTTGGGATTTTTTTAAATTCATTTGTCTGCATGCCTCAGCAGTGAACAGCTGTAACTGTACCTGAGAGAAGCTTCATGAGCACGCAGAGGCTAAAATCTCACTTTCTCTGAGGAATCATAATCTTTTGTATCTACAAATGGGTAGGCAAGATCTCTTCTGTCTTACTAAGGGGTGGTGATTCCGTGGATTCAGTGCTCCCTGTGTACTGCAGTAATGTGAAAATTCATTACTTTCAGTGGTGTTCTCTGCCTCTTTGAGTCAAGCCCACACCTGCTTACAGCAGGAAATTTAAATGCCTGAGTTTTCCCTTTTGGCTAATCCCACACATCTATCCTTAGCATCAGAAGACTTCTCTTTGGCATTCAAAAAATAAAGTAAAAACTGTTCTAAGTAAACCTGGAGAATTTTTGAGCTTGGGAATTTCTGCCTCCATAAGCTAAATTGCTTGGCACAGCTCTGAACTTTTATTTTTAGTAAAACTTTCACAGCCAGACTATTGTAATGTTCAGAGAAAGAGATATTCCTGAAAGCCTGAAATGAAACCAGAATGTGAGGGCTTATTTTTATACTGTACAGAATGTATTTTCATGTGTGTGTATATATGTATAAAAAAATATATATGGAGGAGATGAGAACATGATTTAATTTAAGTAGCATTTACTATAGAGCTGTGTGTAGTGTAACACTGATTAGAATCATCCAGAACATTCAGAAGACTTTTTAACTTACAAACTTGTAATTCACTAAGGTGCTGATAAAAGATATGCAGCACAATTTTTCTTACGGATGGTAGAGTCCTGAGATGTAAACAGTTCCTCTGTGTGATCAGGATAATTCTGCTGTTTGAATGTAAACACTTTCAAATTATTTTAGCAAGTTTTGCATCTGAAGCTATTTGCATCCCTCTCTTTTCATGATACGATTCTCAGGGAAATTCAGTGTTAGGAGAATAAAGGTGCTTTTGGCTTCCAGGCATGGCAGTATGTGGGCCTTAACTGTTGGGTTTTGTGATGCATTTAACAAAGACATAAACCAGTGTTTACACCAGAATGTTATGCAGAGATGAGAGCTTTGCAAATGTGAATGAGATGGAGTTACTTGGTTAAGAGTTTTAATACAGGCTGTTGAAAGTGTGTTAAATTCCAAGTAGCTGTGGAGAAAGGTTTGATAAGGAAACCAGTATATGAGACTGCATTACAGTAATGGAAAACAAATTATTTTGTTTGGAATGGACAAAATGTCTTATTACTAGAATAGATTATGCAGGTGTCTGGATTTCTCTATCAACACCTTCCTGAATCCTTGTTAATCACTGGTAAACCAGACCCTAATTCTTGAAATTGAAATGGTGGCTAGAAGCTCTTTCATGGCACCACTGTCTCATATGAGCATAAATTCTGTAGAGAAACTGCTCTGGTTCTGCATCAAGCCATGCTGATGTTCTGTAAAGTACATCATTTACCCTCCGTCACCCTATTGACTTCTCTTAGCATTTTGTCCATCTTAAACCTTCTTACTAATGATAGCAATGGTGACCAGAGTAATTCTCCTGTTGTTCATACACATTATATTAGGAGGAATGTATTACCATTTAAACTTAATCCAGCAGATGCTTTATGTTACTGGGCTCAATTACAGTGGTTATCAGCTCATCTGTAAAACCAGCAATATGTTTTGGGAGACCAGTGTTCTCCAGCTGGGCTGTCTTTGTGATCTCTCTGCCGTTTTAAGTCTCTGATGAATCCTAGATACGGTTTTCACTAGCTTCAGAGCGCAACTCTTTATAGATCATTTTTTACGATGTTTCTGTGAGGGAACAGTTACAAATACTCTTTTTTTCTGGATTGTAAAAGATTTCAACTTAAGTGCCAGATGCTGTGAAAGTAAAGAGTGACTTTGTAAATTGTAGATTTTATTTATAAAGTACATGTTGATGCTGCTTACTATTGTAAAATCTAACTCACTGCTTTCACAGCATCTGGCCATGAGATGTCCCCTTGAACTTCTGAGTTGCTGATGGACTTTGTTTTTTTTAAGAGTGACTAATGATGTTAAAAGTTGCCTTTAATGAGAAGGGAATGGTTATTTCTGTGCTGGTAACTTCAAAAGCTGTATGGTTTCATACTTCCCCTAAATGCTGCTTGGCTTGTGCATTATCATGCCTTGGTTGTTTTCTGTTGAGTTGGTAATATTTTGAAATTAGCTGGCATACTGCAAAAGACATTCTTCACCATCTAGTTGCTTTTTCCTTTTTTTGCTACCAGATCTTATAAATACAGTCGTATCTCGATATTTGAGGAGAAGTGGTCCTCGTATCACATGAGTTACGTGACTCTTGAATGCTCATGGAAGAGGTGATTGTTCTTCATGGGTGAGATATTTCCCTCTGGGTGTTCTCACTTGTTGCTCATTTGGGTAAAGAAAGTGAGCAGGTGAAAGCCCCTCCTAAAGCAGCGGTAGACTACCCTGTTCCTGGCTGGCGTGAGGTTGTAACCTTGTCACCTTACTAGGGCATCAGAATGGCAATACTTGAAACTTTCCCAAAACTTAAGAATTCAAGACATGCATAATGCCTTGGTTTACATGTGCATTCTAACCTACATTGCCATGATTAGGGCTTCAAAAGCGCTTTGCATAGTTTATGTGCAGTTCTGGGTGAACCCTATGGCTAGTTTGCAAATAGAAGGGGGAAACAAAGTTCTGTCTGCCTCCGCAGGAAGGGAAGCAGCAAGCTTGGGCGATGGGAATGGATGCCAACTAACACTGGTGGTTGGCTGAAGTTAAGCATACAGTTTCCTGGATGAGATTTCAGTGACTTGGTTATGTGGAAAGCCTGTCCTGGCCTTCTAGCACTGGCAGGCAAGTTAGTAGATACTTAATAAAATATATGGAAATTTTAAGTGTGCTATTTATGGCATTAATTCACTTCTGCAGGATGATTGTGTCCTAGCAATAAGTGTCAGAACCTGATGCCACAGCTCCCGTCTTTTTTTTTTTTTTTCCCCCCCTCCATGCCCTCGCCGTGCTTTTTAATAAGCTTATTATACTTTCTGGTTCTTCATTCTCCTCTTTGCCCAAAAGGAATGGACTATGGTATGTTTACAACAGTTTTAAAAAATTGTATTTCTCACATTAGCATATGTAAATATATGCTAGATGAGTATGATTTCGCATTTGTCCTTAGCAATTTCGTCTCATCTGAGTCATTCTTTCTCTTTCTACCATGACATGTTGTTTTATTACCTGAAGTTACAATGCATTTGGGTCACGGTGACACATTTATCTTGTATTTTATGATGTGATCTTATCACATCCCATTTCTTTTCTTTTTCCTATTCAGCTTTTCATCTGTCAGTGACAGTCATGACACCAGCTAGTGGCATAATAATACCAGGACTATGTATTAGTGCATACCATCGGCAATTTTTAAGGATAATACTTTGCTTCTAAGGTACAATATTCTTTTTAGCAGGTTATTTCTGGAGGGAAGAGCCATTTGTAATTACATCAAAACCAGCAGCCGTCAATCATTTTAGATGTAGGAGATAGCAAAAAAGGCCTCCTTGGATAACATTCAGTAAATACGAAGCAAACAGAAGGTGACACTACACCCTTCTCTTGGCTGCAACCGTACAAGGAGGTTCAAGGAAGTGCTAATTCGTTATTTGTGTAGTAGTGACAGACAGACTTCTGTATTTGCAGTTGCAGCTTGTGTATTTTAACATACAGAAGTATTTTCCATCAACTCTGTGAGAATGTGAAGTGAGAGTGTTGTTCAGTTCCATTGTTGAAAATGTTATGGTCCTTTTTAATATGTTCGATTTAAAAATGTATTCTTTCCTGCCATTTCTTCAAGGGCCAAATCTTCAAAGAGAAAACTGTATCTATATAGGCAATGAAAAATGAGAGACAGACTTTCAAAATTTTCAAGCTAGTATATACAAACTGCAAATATGATTGGAGATAATTAAAAAGTACTGCGTCAATCCACTGCACAATTTCGAAAATCTGGCTGCTGGTGTTTGTGCATCAATAGGAACTGAAGCATCTGCCTGCAAGTTGCTGTAAATCTAGTGTGACACACTAAAAATCCAGTAAATTTTTTGCTTTTTGGTTTTTGAGAGTTCAGTCAAAATCATCTTTGTTTCAGTTACATGGGATCAGTTTATTTTTCTTTTTCATTCTTTCACAAAGCTGACGCTTTAAAAATTCAACTTAATAGTGCCAATGCAAACTTCTCAATACTCAAATAAAATGTAATTTTCTTCCTTTGCTGCCTCTAGCAAGAGGCATGGCAAATATTGTGTAACACTCATCCCAACTTTGGCTGGATTCCAGAGACTTTCCAGAAAGAGACACTGGTAAAATCAGCATTGGCCATGTACATCAAGATACTAAAGGAAGAGTCATGTCCACAGCAGCTGAAGTGCTGTATATGCTTGTCTAAATACACTGCAAGTGTGTGGGAATGTCTCATGAATTGCTGCTCTTTTTAAATTTTCTTGTGTTCAAAGAAACTTGGCCAAGATGCATTATGTGGATACTGTTTTGACAACTGGAGTCACAAAAATATTTATAAAGACCATTGGGTTCTTCCTCCATGCCTTTATCCCTCCTTCCTGTATTTAAAATTCCCTTAAACGTTATATTCTTCTAAAAAAATCCACAGCTTTCTTTTAAAGGGACAGGGAGAATTAGCTTTCTCCAGAGTGTAAATTATAGATGAATGCTTTTAAAAGGTGCCTTTAAAATTTAAGTTAATGATGGAAACACACCATTTAAACTATACTGCTTTTTAATGTTTCCTGTGGATTACAAAGACAGTATTTTTGGGAGGCTAACAAATTGGGAAAAGGTACTTTTCCTCCCTTTTAAAATTCAACTCCGTGTTCTCCTGAGGAAAAATGTCAAGATGGCTTTGTTGGGCACTACACGCAGTACACCTCAAGTAGCAGTACTGTTTTGTGGTTCTGCTGCATTGTATTTCCCTAATGGCAGTGGGAATGCAGTATTGAATGCCCATAGGATCGTGTGGACTTCTGCTTTCATTCAGAATGTATGCAGGCTGTGAACTTTGCTGCAAAGCATGGTTGAGATTGGACTGTACACGTGGTTAGTGTGTGGGAGGTGATGCAAGGTGTTGATGGCCGAATTCTCCATTGGGCAAAAGAAACTAAATATTGGCCCTGGCAACTACTGGGGACAAATTTCTCAAAATTGTTGCACAAGTTGAGTAGTTGAGCAGCGCACTTCAGTCTGTTGTTACAGTGCACTTTTCCATTTTTTTTTTTGCTTGTCCCTGAAATTCTAGGTTCAGTTCTGATAGCACTTAGAGTAATTTAGGGCTGATCTTCCTTTCTGGCAGAACTTGTGTCTCATTAATTCTGGTGGAAGTACTGCCACAGTCTGGACTTCGGGCTTCAGGCAGGTACAGGTCTCTAAGATGTCTTTGGAGTTACTTGAGAATTGAAGGAAAGGGAAGGCTGTCATGAGCTGAGTAATTGCATTGGAAATGAAAGAGTTAAGAATAGAAACCTGATTGCACAGCTGAAATCTCAATTTGAACTTGTGGTCTCTTGAGAGAAAATGCCATTCAGCACCGTTGCACAGAGTTATTTCATTCTTAATTTTAATTGACATGTCCCAGAATGCAACCTTCTCTTACGAATCCTTACAGTAGAGAGATGTTTGTGAGTCAGTGTCTGTCTGTGTGGGCGATTTCTGTGTTTCAAATTCAGGTCATCATTAATTTCCCTTTTGATACCAGCATCCTTTCTGCCTACCTTATTCACTCAGTAGGTTTAGGAAATTTGAATGAATCTTTCCCTAAATATGATGTTGGTCATCTCCTGGGATTTCAGTTTAATGACCCAACAGTGCTCCTTTTCTCCTCTTTCTCTCTCCACCCCCCACCCCGGATGCCTTTTGAACAGGTAGAAGTGATTGTCTCATGGAGGTGTTGGCCCCTTGCCTTGGTGACAGGGGTATCCTTGCAACTTCAGTACCAGAAAAGTAGTTCTTTTATTCATGGTAGTAAAAATGGCATCAAATGTTTCAGCTTTTTTGGTTGGGGCGGGGGAGGAGGAACCTCAAGCAAAAACTTGTTCTGCTGTAACATCAATTTTTCATTCCTCCTCTGGTTTTAATTCAAATCCAGTTATTTAGAAACCCAGCAACAGCAGCAGAACTGTGCAGCTCCATCCTGTAGTAATTGTAAGGAGTAGAGATATCTGCCTAAAATATTTTTTAATATTTTATATCTCCAGTATTGATTGAATTTTCCAAATAAACTGGGTTATTGTCCAGTATTGGAATTATCTTAGAAATTAATTAACTTTCTTACAGCTTTTGTCTCTGTTTTGTATCTGATGGGCATCAGTTTAAAGAAACACTTAGCAAATGGCAAAGAGCCTAAATGCATACAATAGTCACAAATATAGTAGAAAACTTGTGCTTCAGAATATCAACTTGTGTTTTAATTTGTTTTTAATTTGTAGATGAGGATAACTGCAGGCAAATCTGGAACATTGAAAGTTTCATTGCAATGTAGGCTTTGACTACCACTCCAGCTTCTAATGGACAGGGTTACTGGTTACAGGTCTAAATGCCTTGAAAATACAAATTTCCAGAGTAGAATTTGTTTCTAGTTATATTTTTATGTTTTTTGTTATTTATCTTCTTTGCCTCCATAGCTGTTTTAGCTGGCACAGCATTTTGCTAGCATACAAGGTGTTGTAGCTATGATTTTTGGAGAACAGTCTTCATTATCTTTTGGATTTTTGCATAACACCAATTCTATCACAGAAACCATGTCGTGTTTGGATGATGGTTGTGACGATGATGAGACTTAATGCATCTGTACAAGAATGCTTCAGTTTACGAAGGGTTACTCTCAATCTTAAAGACAATAATTTAAGTCTTCTCAAGGCTTTGGCTTTTTTAGATAATACCTGCTGTTCATCTTTTCCAGAAAAATTATTAGTGGTAATATTATGATAGACTAAGTAGGAAAAAAGGGATGATACGTTACATTCTTAAGTGTTTTATTTTTTCTCACTGAGCATAAATGGGATGTGTCGTGTTTTAACATGGGAAATAAGTGGATTTGTATTGTTGTTACTATTTATTGAAGTAAGCTGTTGTGAGTTACCCTTCCTAGTAAGCCTGAGCATTGCTTCTCATGTGGAGTTCCTCATTTACCACCAAAAAAACCTCCAGTAGCCTGTTTTATGGCTGTTTTCTGGTAAGATTTGAATGCCTCTAGATAAAAGGAGACAAAGCTCCCCGTTTTTATTTTTGCAGCTGATAGGTCAGCCATAATGTAGAAATGGTGCAGTTCAACACAGTGTTCCCAGTGATGACTGGAAATGAGGGCATGGTTCATGGCCACTTTTCCTGCTTCCTACTTAGAAATGCCTGTCTCTAGGTTGACATTAATAAACTGATAGCTAGAGCTTATAGTCTTTATCACGTCTTTCCATGGATCTTGATCCATCACATACCTGTATGTGGAATATACTGCATGCAGTATATTCCTGCATGCAGGTTTTCTACTGCTATCTGGTTGGTAAGCAAGCGGATTTTACTTCTGGTGTGCTGTATGAAGTCCTGTAAAACTTGCTTTTGCCTGATTTCAGTCTGTTTAGCAGGCATGGGAACAATGATCATCTCTGAACGGGTGTTCCGTAGTAGAAATTATCAGTACTGACTTAGTTCTTACGGGGGTTTTCTGGTCTGAGGTTTAGAGCAGGAAGGGAGCCTACCTAGGCTTTGTCTGTGGGTCTTTTCATGAATAGCTGCTGTGATCTGACAAAAGTGTGTGATGCAGAAGAGGAGAAACTAAATTTAGTTCTGTTACCTGGTCGTCCTCTTTTAGTATTCTGCTTCCATTTGAAAATTCTTCTGTGGTTGAATTTTAAGCAAATTAATTAAAAATACTGTAATTTAGTGTGTTTTTACTCTTGTACAGCTGGCTGACTGCCTTAACTGGGGTGGGGGCTTTATAAATTATTTAAGCGCAGACTGACTTGGTTGTGTCCAGCTTCAGTGCAGAGCACAGCCTGCTGAAGTTGCTGACTGGAGATGAGTATGAGCGCTTTGTTCTCAGCAGAATCATTCCTCTTGTGTACATTTCCTCAAAAACCTAAAGGTTTCAGAATCTATTGGCATGTACATGTGTCTGTTTCTAAACTAGAATGTGCGTAATATTGCAAATAAACTTTACATGGGCTGTACCGTGAAAATTTGGAATGTGTCCAATGCATGTATGTTGGGTTTTTTCTTTCTTAAACGAACTTTTTCTTCCCTCCCCCACAGATACCCATATGCTAAAGGTCTGGGGAAAAAAAGTTGTTTATGTGCAGCCTATTGTTCAGTCAAAGCGCGTATTATCAATGGTCACATGCTTTGCTTAAATATTTTATAAGATCAGTGTATACTATGTTAACCCTCCCATCTTTCTGTCGTCTGATTGTGCATTTCCACTTATACCTCACTAGTAATCTAGACATCCTTGAAGTGTGTAAACTTTTAGCAGATATTTGATTTCAGACATGCTTTGTTCTGAAAGTTCCCTTTTGTTGTGCTCAAATGACAGAGCTTTCAGTAGTAAGAAACTTTTTTTCCTCATGTTCTGACTGTACAATGCTGAAGTAATCTTGTATCTGTAAAGACGGATGTCTCCTCTCCCCTTGTGCCTCCAGCGTGAGGCGAAAGCCATGCAGGTTCATGCTAGTAGGAAAAAATACTAAAGCAGTTTTTAGACACTGCTTCAACGTGAGTCCTGTCGCAACTGGGTGAGGAGTATGTCCTATGAAAGGAAGGTCTCTGCACAGCAGTCAGTGTACACTAGTAATGTTTCAGGCATATGACCACAGAACTAGACTCCAACACTCGATAGTAACAAAGCAATCTGAAAGAAACGTGGTAAGAAACTAGATAGAGGAACAAGCTTTGATTGCACTTTCTGGGCACAGTCCAACAGTGAGCCGTTGGCACCTTTGTAATGCCACACAGAGGTGGGTGCTCCTCTGTACAGGGCAGCTTTGTTCCCTTGGCTCTGCACAGGGATGGAGAAGCAGCTCTCGTGCTGTTCGCCTCCCTGTAAAGACAGTGGTTTCTATTCCTCTAAATGGTTTTAATACAACCGCTGTTCTTAGCAAAGCGGTTCTGACAGGTACTGAGCTTGCACAACTTTCTTGCTTTGTTCCTAAGGAGTTCAGAGCACTGCCTCTTCTAGGATCAGGCAGTAGGAGAATAAAGAATGCCAAGGAAAAATAAGGAGCTGTTGGAATCAATCTTTTCCTGGCTCTGCGTGGAGAAAGGGCTATATGCTTTATTCTTCCTGCTCCTGAGTGCAGCCGCATACAGTTGCAACTGCTCTTTTGGTAGTTTTGGTCTGACACAGAGGAGGAGGTACTTGATCTCTCTGCAGAGGGTCAGCTTTCCACTTTTCTTCTGAAGTTTCCAGTCAAGTATTACAGAAATTCACAGGAGCTTTGTCACTAACCGTGACAGAAACAGGTCTGGACCATCTTGCAGGCTCAGTAGATGTTAAGACTCCTGAGTACAGGTCCACAGTGGCTGAAGCTGCAAGCAATAGTGATTATCCTCGATTGTTTTTTTGGTTGAGTTTCATTCTTATTTGGGCCAGTGAAGAACTACTTCATGTTATTATGTTAGTTAGGGTCATTACCCTGAGGACAAGTGTGTTTGGGTTCAAGCTCCGGAGTTTCACTCTCTGAAGACGTTGGTTTCTGCCTTCTTTCTACCCTTCCAGGCAGATTCAGTGGAATGGATTTTTGATTCTTTGCTTAGTAAAGTTCTTTTAGGAGCATCATTGTCTCTGAAGGAAATTTAATTTACAGGAAATGCATTCAGCTTCTTGCAGTATGTGCATCAAGAAAATTTGTGTAGATAATTAATCTGAGGAACTGGAAATTAATTGGGAGGGAAATTGTTGCTTTAAAGATGTGATAAATACTCACCATTTTACTATATTTAGCTGTCTGTTCAAGTAATATAAGATGTAGAGAAGATAAACATCTATAGCCTGGTACTCCTTATTTTTGAGGGACAGTACAATACAAACAGCCAAATATTTCTTCCTTTAACTCATGGGACTTTTGTAAGTGCAGAAAGCTAGCTGTCAGCTATCAAGAAAGTTTGGGAGCTATGGGATGTCTGCCGCCTTGTAACATGTTTTGAAATTTTCAGCTTGCTTTATAGTTTTCCAGAACTGGAAGTCATCCACATGAATACCTAAGTAATTCATAGCACTGGGGCCTGGAGGCTCTGGCTGCTCCTCAGATTCAGTCATGATGTCTGAAGAATGGCCATGGGAGTAGCGTGACTCTTAGGAGAGTCAGCTATACCTCCTGCTGAGATGTCCTTGGAAAACAAACAAGTCAGTAGCAGTGGCAAGATATGTCTGGACTCTCTTTTAAGGGGTGAAATGAAAACATGAAGCATTTGAAGAAATGGTTCCTCAGTTTTCTTCTGGACTTTGCAGTAGATATCCAGTGGTAACCACCACCATTTGGTATGCTTTGAAATTGCTACTGAGTGGAAAAGGTGATGTCAGAAGCACACTAGGGACATGGTGATGCTGTTTATGGTGTTCTAAGGAATTAGACGTTTTGAGGAAATTCCTTTTGTTTGATGTTGCATCATCTTTACACTCCAAAGGGCCGGTGGCTTAAATGCTACAAACTGTCAGACTAGATCCAGGCTCTGTGTTGTGCATGTGGTTAAAGGTGCCTGATTTAAGGGGTTGATTTGCAGGATGGGGACCTCAGAAAGCTGTTCTCTAAGGAAGTCAGGTCACATAGGCAGAGAGCGGAGAGAGTTTATAATGACGACTGATGAAGAGCTGGATTTTAAGGAGCTTTTTGAAAGAGAGATTGTGGAGTGTGTATTTGCTTGCTTTGGCTTCTTAAAGTAATCATGTTAGCAGGATCACAGTAGTCTGAAGGTGTGCAGGGACAGCTCTGCCAAGCCATCTGATACAGCTGGGGAGAGCGGAGATGTGAAAGAATGGGCAGGCGTTATGGCCATCTCTGCTTTAAGGACATCTCCACTTTTCTGGTCAGATAATTTTGAGAGATCCTTTTGCTGTTTCACCCAAGGGAATGAATTCTGGAGGGATTGTCAACACTTTGTATTGATATAAAGGTAAGCAAGTTACAGCTCCTGGATGAGTTTTCTGTGCTCTGCCATTAGGAAATAAGGGAATGTAACTTTGGGGGTATCTGAGGGAAAGCCTCAGTACTTCTGGCATTTCAGAAGCCTAACTTTCAGACCATACCTGAAAGTTTATAGAAGGAGTAGACATATGCTTTAAACTATGTGGAACAGGTGTTTGAGTGAATTTCCTGTTTTAATCTGTATCACTTCAGATTATGGCATATTAATTTAGTTACTTGGACGATAAGTTGTGGATTGAGTAGATATATCTGGAAGACAAACTGTTCTGAAGTGTTCCAGTCTTATTTTTATATCTGTATTTGCCTGTCTGATGAGCAAAAGGAAACTCAGTCTTTTGTGTCACAGTAAGAAAGCAGTGCTGACTGAAGTATGTTTATTTAGCCCCAAGTAAAGATGATAATTACTATTCATGCATTTATAGCTGCTGCAGATTTGAAGGTGGGGGAGGCAATTGGGAAAGGCTTTGAGTTTTTTTGTTTCCTGTTGGCTTGCTTTAGGTAGGGAGTGTCTAGAGAGGAACTGGAGTGCAAATTTATAATTTCAAAAACAGTAGGATATATTTTGGTGCTTAAAATGGAACAACAGAATCACCAAGTGGTTGAGGTTGGAAGGGACCTCTGGAGGTCATTTGGTTCAACCCACCTGGTCAAGCAGAGCCACCTAGAGCCAGTTGCCCAGGACCATGTCCAGATGGCTTTTTAGTATCTCCAAGGATGGAGAATCTGCAAAGTCCCTTGGCAATCTGTGCCAGTGCTCAGTCACCTTTGTGGTGAAAAAAGTGTTTGCTGATGTTCAGACAGAACCTCCTTTGTTTCAGTTTGTGCCCATTGCCTCTTGTCCTGTCACTGGTCTCCACTAGAGAGAGCCTGGCTCTGTCATGTCTGAACCCTTCAGGTATTTATTTACATTTATAAGATCCCCCACAGATCCTTCTCTTCTCCAGGCTGAATGGTCGTAGCTCTCTAAGCCTTTCGTCATATGAGAGGTACTCCAGTCCCTTAACCATCTTCATGGCCCTTTGTTGGGCTTTCTCCACTATGTCTGTGTCTGTCTTGTTCTGAGGAGCCCAGAGGTGGAGACAGCACTTCAGGGGTGGCCTCACCAGCACCCAGTGGAGATGAAGGATCACCTCCCTTGACCTGCTGGCAATACTTTGCCTAATGCAACCTAGGATACCATTTGCCGCCTTTGCTGCAGAAGCACGTTGCTGGCTCACATTCCACTGGGTGTCCACCAGGGCCCCCCATCCTTTTCTGCCGAGCTGCTTTCCAGCTGGGTGGCCCCCAGCAGGTCTGGTGCCTGGGGTTGTTCCTCCCCAGGTGCAGGACTTGCAGTTCAACAAGGGGAAATGCAAAGTGAAATTTGAAGTGAAACCTGTTGAGGTGAAAACACTTTGGCATATCTTTAGATACTGTTTTTAAACTATAACCTTTGGTCTGAAACATTGGAAAACAGTGCAGTGAGCATGCCAAAATGCTGAAAAATTCCAGGCCTATGCCTATTTAAAAAAAATAAATAAATCTGGTTTGCACACCTTAAGCTCAGATGATGCTGTTAAAACCAATCTGCTAAATTAGAAGGGTGCGTGTTTGTTTCTCACAGCCTGGAGCAAACAGAGTACTGATTTTCATAGTATTTTTTTGTTGTTTCCAGACATTCTGTTCAAGTGACCAGCTCAAAGGAGAACGATTGCAAGGCATATGCACTTTAGCTCTTAGGAGATGTTACAGTTCACTTTTTCTTTTCAAGTAGATTGTTTATGGTTTCCATCTGGATGTTTTTTGTTCAGGGAAATGCAATGTAAATAAATTGTTTGTGAAATGTTGTTAGGTTTTTGTTCCATAGTTCTCTTGAACAAGTTACAAGGATCTTGTAGAGAAACTGCAAACAACCTTACTTTTAGTGCATCCACTTTAAGGCTTTTTTATAATTCTCAATTTCTATACTTCGAGCTTCTTCAGTTAGAGAAAAGGACCAAAACTTTGAACGTTGTGTATAAAAAGAAATGCAGATCAGTGGGGCTCAGAATCACTGAACTCGGAACCTTTGCATGATGGGTAGGTGTTCTGTCTGTTGGGAAGCCTTGAGGGGCTTCTTAGCAGAAATAAGCACCTCCAGGGCCTAATTCATCTCTCTCTCTTCTGAGCCTCTGTGCACACTCAAGGTGTGCTGTTGCTGGAAGGGGCATACCTGGCTGTTCTTCTGAGTGACTCATCTCGTGCAATCCCACAAGGCAAAATAGTCCTGGAGTTGCTTTTCTTCTTCCCTGCATGGCACGAATGGGGAGAACATGGGACTAATTCAAACTGAAATCTCACTAACTGTTCGTAGGTGTGTGGAAGAGCAGCAAGGTAGGAAGACTAAATTACTAAATTGGAAAAACTGCAGGAGATGTATTTTAATTATAATTTCTTATAGGACGTTGACATTTCTTTGTAGTCCAGCAGAATAAGAAACAGATGTTTCGAACACTTTGGACTTCCAGGGACAAGGTGTGAAAGGTAGACAACCTTCTCATATTTAACTTCCTTTCATCTAGATGGCAAATGAAATAAAACTGCATACTTGATAAAGCTTATATTTCACTCTTGATCGGTAAGTTTAATCATCTTCTGTGAAGGTGGATGTCATCGGTGCCTTAAAGTCTAACGTGGAATTTTTTTATTTCTTTGAATGTGGTTAGCCAACATATGCCCATGTCAGGATTCCCTCCCTCCCAAATTAAAATTGAATGTTTTACTCTTTTAGAGGATGATAAAAAGAATTTTAAATCTGGATTCACTTCTACCAAATCAGACTGGAAAAAAAAGTTGTGAGGTGCAGCTGGAAGCAAAGACAGAAAATTCAAGCTAAGTCCCACTTTTATTTTTAGTGACAGTAAGAATTAAGACATTCATCTTGACTTTTCAACTCTGAAGTAGCATTACTGAGATTAGGACTTTGATTTAAATCTGTGGGACCAATGATTTAAGGCCAAATGCTGTGGGGTTTTTTTGTTCTTATACAATGACAGTGCATCTTCACAGGATAAAACATTACATTGTACCTGTGTGGTAGGATATCTGTTAGACTTTTTGTTAGACTTAGGTTGTTGTTTTAACCAAAAAGTTCCCAAGTCACATTTTTCATCGCATCTTTAATGGTTTTGGGCATCTATCATGCTAAGCCTGTTTTGTCCTCACCAGGCTGTTCCATGGCCCATCTCCTCAGTAGGTTTTAGTGGGTTCTCACTGAAGTATAGGGCCTGTCAGCGTGGGTGCTTTAGCCCTGGGGTCAGTATGAGTTCAGGCTGAAAACCCTTGAAACTCTGTGAATGATCGATCTTCCTTTCTTTTCAGAAATGTCTCAATTAAATTAACTAAAGCTGAAATTGGATTAGAATTGCTGTAAGCTTACAGAGGCAGGATGCAGCTCTCTTGTCATTAGTACTTTTTTTAATTATTTAGAGATTACTGTGGATGGGAATAGCAGCAGGATCTTTTGAAATAACCTGGAATTGTGATAATGATAAAATATAGGAGTTCAGCAACAGCAGGAAAATGGAAGACATCTGTTCTTCTGTACTGGGTGCACTGTCTGTGCTAGCTGTATAGCTTAGTATCTAGAAATAATTGACTTTTCCTTTGCCTGCCTCTTCCGAAGGCGTACTCTATGCTTTTTCCAGAATAGGCATTTTGTGAGAGCCTCATGAACTGTGAGTCAGAGCGCTGATTTGTAGAGAAGGCCAAGCGTATATGTGTATGGCATTATTTTACCATACATGATCTACATGTTGGATGCAAACTTTGTGTGTGGTGTGGTCGTGACCCTCCCTTTTCTGAGTTACCTATTGCTGCGTTTGTATGCAGTGGATTTTACTGAAGATGGGGCCTCAGTTAATGGTAATGTCTGCTCTAGCAGGTCAGGGTGTGGGAGATGAAGACAGGAGGCATTTGTATCAGTAGGGTATAAATTAAATTCCATGGATCTGCTTTTATCCAATAAAAGATAGTTGGAGTGATAGGAGAGCCTTGAAGAGGGGTTTAAAAAGTTTTTGTGAGTAAGAGGGCTAAACTGATTGTACTATGTCTACAAAAACTTCACTGTTTTGGTTCAGAAAGTGTATGTTTAGTTACAACTATTGCAAATTTCCAAACCCGACTATTGCCAATGGGAGAATGCAGTGCTTGGAGGGGCGTTTTTGCAGAGGGAGTTGTACAGTAATTGGAGGGCAAACATTTGGTAGTTCTGCAGTGTGGTTGAGTACATGCCAGCTTTTAATTGTGGTATATGGATCCCGCTGATGTTTCCAGAGGCATTTGGAATGGCAGCAAACTAGTTAGCCAAGTGTAGGAGGATCATAACTGGGGAGATGCTCCCTGTGAAATTGCCAGACTTTAAGGGAACCCAAAGAGGTTTTTGTCTTCCTTTAAATGTGACAGATGCCAATCAAGTGAAGAAATGTTACGACTTTTTTTTGCTTGTTCCTGGAATTGATGGGAGATTTCCATTCTTGTACTTTTGAATAATTCCACCTCCATGTTTCATATCTGCTATGAAGAGGGCATAGCATGGTGTTGATGTAACAGTGAGGTACCGTAATTGCACCATGGCTTTTGGAATGTGGTCACTGGCATTGTTACCACCCGGGTTGATGTCTTTATTTTTGTTTGGTACTGGCTCTTGTCTTGGGGAACCCCATTCTGGTGTGTTACTTACAGAAAAGTATGTTAGCACAGCTGTGGAGAACTAATTTGTCATCCTGTGTGTTTGTTGACTACCTCTGTGAGAAGAGGATATCAGGAGAAAGTTACTCTCTGAAGTTTGGGACAAATTAGCCAAAAACTGCTCTCACTTTCCCAGGGTGACATGATTTTCAAGGGTTCTGTGTGCAAAATCTGTGACGATACAGGTACTCAGTCGGCTGATTCGAATCCTAGATAACATTCTATTATACTCAGATAACGTAAAGTAGCAATATAATGACAAAAGGTATATTTGGACGTTCTGTAATGTCTTGCCCTGTTTAGGGATCTAGACCAGGAGAGATGTGCCCCCCTGTTCATTCCCCCTTCTTGTTATCTCTAAGGGCTCAGGGTATTTGCATCTGCTGGAATCTCTTCAGCTGGGCACATTACTCACAGAGCAGAGAGAAAAAGGAGCTATAGGAGCTTCTTGTTCTTTCTTTATAATGATGAATTTCTGTCCCCTCCCCTGTTGGGAGACAAGTGGGCAGTCCTTGGGCAGGTTAAATGTCTCTGAACATTTTGGCAAGGTCCATAATACCTGCGCAATGTGGGCTTAGATGAAAGCAGGTGATGTGCCAGGAAGCACACATGGCTCTAGGACTGAAAATCAGGCCTTTAGCTGCATCTGTGTTGCCAGCGACAGTGATGCTTCCAGATGCTCATCCCTGTGTATTCACTAGGTGGTAACAGACATGGCAAGTGAAACATGTGTAGTAAATATTGTCCACAAAGTACAGATGTAAGAAGTTTTTGCACATACGTAGGGTCTGACCTGTTTCTGCTGGATAGTAATAAAAAAAAAAAAATATGTGAGAGAAATTTGTGGATAAATGTGTGCTGCTTCTGTGCATCAAGGCCTCCTACCTGCTTTCTCCGAACCCATCTCTTCCTGGCAGATTAAAAAAAAAAGTCATCCTCTCCTAACCATCAGCCCTCATCCCCCTCAGAATGTCTTTTGGCCCGTCCTTAATCTGCTCCTCCTTCATCTGTTCTTCCCCCAGACTTCTGCTTCTTCCCCAGGTTGCCCTAGTACAAGCTGGGTCTCAGGCCTTGCTTGTGAGCACTGCTGTGTCTTTGGCCAGTCTCATCTACTTACCATTCTGGGCTTTCCCCGTCTTCCTTCCCTGGGCCTAAGAAGATTCCATGATTCCTCATTGGAGTAAGAAGAGGGTGAATCTTGTTTACTGCTACTAATTACATCTGTAATGATCAAAAAGCCTGGAGACTT